>NW_027187391.1:35511760-35549317 GCF_028583685.1 Petaurus breviceps papuanus
CTTCTTCTTCTTCTTCTTCTTCTTCTTCTTCTTCTTCTTCTTCTTCTTCTCCTTTTGGAGGGCAACTGGGGTTAAGTAACTTGCCCAAGGTTACATGGCTAGTTTTTTTGTGTGGGTGTTAAGAGTCTGAGCCCGGAACAGAACTTGGGTCCTCCTGACTCTGTGGCCAGCGCTTCACTCACTGGGCCACCTAGCCGTCCCACCTTCTTTCTTCTTTGTCACTCCTCAAAAATTTGTTTTGCTTCCGACCCTTACCTCCTTTAATCTGTACCCTATTTTATCCCTCTTCCTCTTTCTTATCCCTTTCCTCTCCAGTTTCCTTTATAGGTAAGTCAAATTTTTATACCTAACTGAATGTGTATATTCTTCCTTCTTTGAACAAATTTAGGTGAGAGTGAGATTCAAGCAATATCTACCCCTCTCGTTACCCCCTCCACTGTAAAAGCTCTTCCTTGCATGCTTCTTTTATGTTACATAATTTTCCTCATTTTTCCTCTCCATTCCCCCTTCTCCCACTGCATCCGTCTTTCTCAACTCTTAATTTTTTTTTTTGAGATCATCCCAATATTACTGGCTCACATCCATTTTTTAATCTTATAAAATCTTTAAAAAAATAAACTTTAATCAAAGTTACCCTGTTTTTGGACTATTGACTACCTAAGTTTTGTCTTGAATGAAAAGGACAGTTGCTTAATATGTATTATCTGATGATGATATAGCATACCCACAAGCTTCAGTAGGCCTCAGTATTATATCATAGTAAAGAGTAATAATACATATTCCTAAATGTGACTGTGAGTCATAAAGAAAATGTTAAATTGTATTCAGTTTACTTCTTTAAGTCAATGTGTTAAACATTTTAGGAAGGTTTCCATCCAAAATGTTTATAAATTTTTAGAAGTCTTGGTGATGTAAATGTTAAAGTTTCAGCTGTTGAGAAAATTCGGTTTTTCGGAATAGCTTAATCTCCACAGGAGACTAAAAAGCTCTAACATACATAACAATACATTCTTTTAGATTGAAAGGAAGGAAAAAGTTTCCTCCATTTTGCTGTAATCTCCACTTAAAATAATTAGGTCAAACATCAGATGTTTAGGTTTTATAAAATTTCCAAACACCATATTATTTCCCCTTCCCTCACTTTTTACTTTACACCTATTCGTAATTTTTTGCATCTAATTAATTAAAACACTGCACACCTGACCCCAGCTTTCACAGGTACAGTAGCCTAAAGAGCTTGTCACTCAGCATGTCAAAAATGGGTTTTGTCTGATGTCTTTTAAGCATGTACCTGTGAATAATAAGAACTGTGGGTAACAGTTGTTTCAACTTCTACACCTCTGTAATCTTGAATCATGCCTTTCACTCCTGTGCACCAGGCTTGACTCTAATGAGACACTGCATACCATTTCTTTGAAGGTGTAATCTCACCAAAAAGGTTTTTCAAGTCACATGAAAGAGAAAATACTTCTGTATTAGACAATTGCACAACTGAACTTGTCATTTTCTATGCTGGTGGGTCCTAAGGACAGAGTATTTGAAGATATAGCTATGACACCTCTCCTTTTCACAATCTCTCTGCATATCTAAATCCTCATTCATATTTCTAGCCTTTCTAAACACACTGAATTGCACATCTGTGATTCTTTCCTAGGTTCTCTTGGGAACACTATAAGTCTAGAACCAATTCCCTCCTACCCTCAGGGTAGCCCAGGCAGAAATTCGATTCTTTTAGCAGTCCAGATGTGCAGATTTCCTTCTTTGCACTTGGAAAAGTCTCTTAGATTGTTGGAAAATAAAATTAAAATAGAAAAAAAGGCATGTGGAGCCTGAGAGTACCACATAGTTCTTTGGTCTAGCTCTCTTAGCTTTTTTTCATTTAGCATCTCTATTGGATTGTCATGTCCTAAGGGCAGGAACTGTGACGTTTTCAACATCTATGTATCCCCATTTTCTAAAATACATATATACATCTGTACGTATTGCATACAGTAGATATTTAAACATATGTTGTTGTTATATATTGTGTACTGTTAGGAACAGAGTTTTACATTAGAGTACCTCTAACTATTGACCTCCATGTAGTCAGAAACTAGTTTTCATTTTGGAAGAAAAGAAAATTCAGGCTTGTATAATTTTATCTTTGGTCTGGTGCCTTTTAGTTGAATGTAAACCTGGTTCAATCAAAATTTTAACAGTTTTACAAGCTGCTCATGGGACCAAGACTTAATCTACATGTGGACACAATTTGGAGTTTAGGATAGCAGTCATGCAGAGATTTGGCCATTCATGTTGTTTATCTTGAAACTCAGTGAAACAGTGATTTAGTCTGACTTCAACTTAAGGATTTTCAGTATAAACCCACGATTCAAAGAAAAAAACCTCAATTACCTTTTTACTCAAGTTAAAACTGCCAGTCTAAAGGCATGCATGCATGCATGTGCTCTTTCCCCCTCATACAAATGGTTTTTACTTTAGATCATTGGAGTTCAGCTACAGAAAATAAGAGCATATCTTTAGATGGCTTGGCACTATATATAAATGGCTGACATCCAATTAAGTGTTTGATTTTAAATCTAAAAATTCAATAAACATTTATTTATCAGCTCTTTATGGAGCAATATAATTAGGTTATAAGGCTACAGAGTTGAAAATGATATGATCTCTCACTTAAATGAGTTTACAGGTCAGGAAGGAGGGTATTATTTTCACAGAAATATAAATTAGAATGTGATGGGGGCAAAGGAAAGATCCTGGTACAGTTTTCTAGGAAAATTTGAGAAAGGAGTTCTATTTTCTGTTGGGGGATTTATAGAAAGCTTTATGGAGAATATGATATATACTTACACACATCTTGTTTGTATAGCTTTCTATGTTGGTTTAAGGTTTTATATGTATGTATGTATGTATGTGTGAATGCATGCATGTATGTATATGTCTATCTTGTTTACATATAGTTGTTTTCATGTTATCTTTACCAGTAGATTGTAAGCTTTTATTTTAGATTTATTTTATTAGAGGGCAGATTATTTTATCTTTTTCTGTATTTTCAGGACTAAGAATGGTACTTGACAACAGTAGGTCCTCAATAAATGCTGTTATCTTGAGATGAGGAGCTGAACTTGGGATGGAATTGTGTGTGCTGTTGAATGTTTAACAACTGTCTTTCAAAAAATTATAGGTGATACTCATGTAAGTTTAAACTGATTGTTACCTTTTTATCCATCATTTCCTTGAATGTCAACAATCAACAAAACAATCATTCCCTGATTTGTAGTGATTTCTGATTTCTAAGGCATAATTGCTCACATTAAAAATTTAACAATCAGAGGGTGAAGCCAAGGTGGTAAAGTACAGGCAGAGTCCCAGCTGAACTCTCCCAATATTTATCTCCAAACAACTTTAAAAATAACTTTACAAACCAAATTTTGGAGCTGCAGAACTAGCAAAAGATCAGAGTGAGAAATTTTTACAGTCTGAGACAACTTAGGAGGTCAGTAGGAGAGGTCTGCGGTACAGGGGTAGGAGCCAGCCAGAGTGCCACAGCAAAACTGTGGTGGGTGTTGGGTTGGGGGGGAGGGAGGGAAAGAGAAGGCTGTATCAGCAGCAGTAGTTACAGGAGCTCTCAGTTTAGTGATAATAGGAGTCAAGCAACTGGTCAGAAAGCCATTATAGGAGATACTTTGCTGATAGTGGGTGTAGCTTGCATCGATTGGCAACTCTATTGTTGTTCACATGCAATTCTGGATCACAATTTCATGGTGGAGAAGAGCACTTATGACATCACAAGGGAGCAGGGACCTGGGTCACAGCTCCAAGGCCAAGAGGAGCACTAGCATTTGTGGTTGCAGAAGAACGGGGGACTTGGTAACAATTGCTGAACCTAGAGGAACACTAGCACTTGTGTCTATGAGGGAAGCAGATTAATTAAATGGATAAAGACCAGACTACAAACCAAGATAGCAGTCAACAAGCTTCTCACCACATTTTACCAACTTGGAAGCTCTGATAATTTACAGATCCCCAGAACTAGCTCTGAAAACAGAAACTTGAAAAGTCTAAAGCTTGGGACATTGCCTCCCTAGGTGCACAAAGTTCGAAGTCAAGAAATATACTAGAAAATTTAGCAAACAACAACAAAAAGGACTTGACAATAAACTATTATAGAGGCAGGGAAGACCAAGACATTAACCAAGAAGACAATAATGTGAAAACAGCTACAAGAAAGCCTCAAAAAATACTGATCTGACATGAGCCCAACAAGAATTATTGTAAGAGTTAGAGAAAGAGATAGGAATGGTAGAAAAAAATTGGGAAAAGAAATGAAAGTGAGGCAAGAAAGTTAAGAAAAAGAGGATTAACAGCTTGGTACAAAAAGTCACAAAAAATACTGAATAAAATAATAGCTTAAAAAACAGAATTGACCAGTTGATCATTGTGTATGTTCCCATATATATATATACACATAAATATATAATGAGTATGTATGCACATATACACACATGCATATGATTATGCATTCATGTGTGTATGTATATATGAACATACACATATGTGCACGCATGTATATATGCATAGATATACATACACACATGCATACACATATACAGACAGACACACACCCTCATTTAGGAAAAAAATAACTTAATAAGGAAATAGGAAGGGAAGAGGATAAAAATATGGAGGAATGATAAGGAGGGGAGATTAAGGGAGGCAATGATCCAAAGTAAGACAAACTTTTGAGGAGTGACAGGTTAAAAAGATAAAGAGAAAGATAAACAGAAGAAAATAAGATGGAGGAATGTTTACAATTAGTCATCATAACTGTGAATGTGAATGGGATGGGCTCATCCACAAAACAAAAGTGGAGAGCAGAATGGATTAGCAAATAGAATCTAATAATATATTATTTACATGAAACACTTGAAATAAAAAGACACATGTAAAATTGAGATAAAAGGTTGCGGCAGAAGACATTATGCTTCAGTTGAAGTAAAAAAAAACACAGATAGCAATCATGGTTTTAGACAAAGCAAACCAAAAATAGATCTAATTAAAAGGGATATTCAAGGAAACTACATTTTGCTAAAACGTACCATAGACATTGAAGTAGGATAAAAAATTTTACTGTATGTTTCTCTGACAAATACCTAATTTTTCAAATATATAGGGAACTGAGTCAAATTTACAAAAACAAAAATCATTTCCCAATTGAGAAGGATATGAACAGGCAGTTTTTAAAAGGAGAAATCAAAGCTATCTATGGCTATATAAAAAAAATCATTAAATCACTATTAATCAGAGAAATGAAAATGAAAGTAACTCTAAAGTACCACCTCACACCTATCAGAAGAGATAAATGTGGGAGGAATATGGGAAAATACATACAATAATGTATTTTTGGTGGAGTTATGAACTGGTCCAACCATTCTGGAGAAGAATTTTGAGCTATGCCCAAAAGGTTATAAAATTTTTCATATCCTTTGGCCTAGGATTACCACTAGTTCAGTACCCTCCCCCCCAAAGTGATTTTAAAAAGGAAAAGGACTTACATGTACAAAAATATTTAAAGCAGCAATTTTTGTGTTGGTAAACAATTGGAAATTGAGGGAATACTTATCAATTGGGGAATGGTTGAACAAGTTATAGCATATGATCGTGATGAAGTACTTTTATGGTATAAGAAATGATATGGGGGACGGTTTCAGGGGAAAAAAGTGGGAAAAACCTATATGAACTGATGCAAAGTGAAGTCAGAAGAACCAGAAAATTTTTGTGCACAGTAACAACATTGTAGTGATGATCAACTGTGAAAGACTTGGCCATTCTGATCAATATGATGATCCAAATCAATTCCAAAGGAGTTATGATGAAAAACTGCTATCTACTTCCAGATAAAGAATTGAGGAACCCTGAGTCCAAATTATAGTAAATTTTTTCTTACTTTTTGGGGGGCAATATGGCTAATATGGAAATATTTTGTATGATTTCCATATGTATAACTGATAGCATATTGCATGTCTTCTCAGTGACTGGGGAAGAGTTGTGAGGGAGGGAGAGAATCTGAAACTCAATTTAAAAAGAAAAGAATGCTAAAAGAACAAATAAATAACAAATTAAAAAAAAAGAAATAAAATAGCAACGAGCTCTCAGAAACCATGTGTTAACTGGTTCCAGCAACAAATTGATGAAAGTACTTGGGAATGTAGGAACAAAAAAGAATCTCAGTTGCTCTAAATATCAGGGATTTAAGAAGCAGATTGTAGTAATTTGCTGGTCCTAACCTATTGAGAGGTTTAAGTAGGGTAATTCTTATGGAGTAACCCTAAAATTCTAATTAGAATACTGAGGTAAAAGTACTTGCTCAAATAGTATCTTCCAGGTCGAGTTTCCTCACTTGCTAATAGTGGGGAAGGAGAGGCCTGGTATTATTTTTTTTAATTGCCTTTGCCCTTCTACAGGAGAAATAATGGCTAAATGTTTGCAAGAGTGTTATTTTATACTATAATAACAATTATCATAGTATAAAATAAATTAATAGCATATAATAAATACTTATTGATTATAATTAATTATTATAATGTGTTTAAGCACCTACTTTGTATCAGGCACTGTGCTAAATGTTAGGGATACAGAAAGAGGCAAAAGACAGTTCCTGCCCTCAAGGAGCTCACAATTGAGTGGGGGGAAACAACAAGTAAATAAGTATAAAGAAATTAGCTGTATATAAGAGAAATAGAAAATGGTTAACAGAGGGAAGGCTAGAATTGAGAGCGATTGGAAAAGACTTACTATAGAAGATGAAAATCTAGTTGGGACTTAATGAAAACCAGGGAAGCTATTAGGGTGAGATGAGGAGGGAGAATATTCCAGGCATAGGGGACAGCAAGAGAAAATGCCCAGAGTCAAGAGATGGAGTGTCTTGTTTGAGGAACAGCTAGGAGGCCAGTGTTAGTGAATTGAAGAGTATGTGGTAGACAGCAATGTATAAGAAGAGTGAAGAGGTGGGAGGGGGCTAGGTTATAAAGGTCTTACAATGCCAAGTTGAGGATTTTGTATTTGATCCTGCAGGTGGTAGAAAGCCACGAGAGTTTGCTGACTAGTGGGTAGCATGATCAGAATTGCTCTTCAGGAGAAACACTTTTGTTGCTAAATAGATCATAAGCTGGAATGGAGAGAGACTTGAGGAAAGAAAATTCACCAGTAGACTATTGCAGTACTCCATTTGTGAGGTGATGAGGGTCTGCATTAAACTGTTCATAGTGTCAGAGGAGAAAGGAGGCCATATTAGAGAGATGTTGCAAAGTATAATAGACTTCAGCAACAGATTGGATGGATATGGGGGTGAGGGATAGTGAGGAATGGAGGATTACACACAGATATCAAGCCTGAGAGACTGGGAGGATGGTGTTGCCCTCTATAGTCATAGGAAAAGTAGGAGAGTAAAGGGTTTAGGGGAGAAGATAATGGGTTTTATTTTGGACATATTGCATTTAATATATCTACTGGCTATTTAATTCTAGATTTCTGAAGGGAATTTGGTGATATAAAATTGAAGATCAGCAGAATTTAGGGCAGGATAGGGCAGATTTGAGAAACATCATCATAGAAGATGGTAATTAATCCATGGGAGCTGATAAAATCATTAAACAAAGTGGAAGAGGACTATTAGATTTAAGTCTGCTGAGGCAGATTGAGAAGGTCTCAAGGTGATAATATTTCTAGCCTCTGAAGTATAGAAATGAAACATATGCTGCTCCCAGTTAGGGTGAACAATGGACTAGGGATTTGGATCCTTTTGGAAATATCACTCTCTCCTGTGTAGCTCCCAGAGCTACCTCAAACTCACTGCCCTAAACAATTAGACTCAAGGAAATTTAAGGAAAAGGTCAACCATAGGTATGCATGAAAAACAAGACCAGATTAGTAAGATGATGTCGTTTAAAGAATAGAATGACATGTTTAAGAATGGGTATGTGTGGCACCCAACTGAAATAAAGCAAATTAAATGGGGCGAAGGTAAGGAACAATCAGTTCCTCTTGTCGATTTGTCCCTCAGTGCTCCACTATTAGAGTGAACTCCTCCAATAAAAACACAATCTATAATTTATAGATTAATTTATAAATCTACTTCTCTATCTAGATATAGAAGTAGAAAGACATAGATTATAGACTGTATTTTTAGAGGTACTCACTCCAATAGTGATAGATAAACAAATAAAGATATAAATATATAGTTTATATACCTCTACTTTTCCCATTAGATTTCACTTTTCATGGTTTCACTTGGAAGTTTTCATTTGAAGAAGGAAACTATGTTACTGACATCTGTTGCCAAAGTCTCAATGTTGTTTCATGAATAGAGAGAAGATGCCCCCACCTCCCTTTTGTGTTTGTGTGCACGTGTATTATCTCCCTTATTCCTGTTAGAGATCTTCCAAAAACTCCACCTACTAGGGGAAACCCTCACCCTCAGGTCTGACCTCCAGTTGGCTTCCTCTCTTCCCACATTGGAAAGCAATACAATACCCAGAGGCTTTAGTTACCTAGGCCCTTTTTAGATGTCCAGTCAAGCCCAACCAGAGAGCTATTATGAATGAGTGAATGAATGAATGAGTAAGCATTTGTTAAGCACTTAATATATGCCAAGCATAGGAAATTCAAATACAAAAATGAAATAGTTCCTGCCCTAAAGTGTTCATATTCAGTCAAAAGAAACATGAACAAATGGAGATAATTACAGAATATGAATGGTAAAGCAACTCCTAAGGGATCCCCTCAGCCAAGTCTGAGAGAATGATGCCTTGGTTGTATATTTTAATAATCTTCATTAATAAGAACAAGTCTTGCCCTAGCAACAGTGTTTTGTCTATCCTTAATCGAGACCCTTAAAATGTGGGTGAGTCACATTTCTTTAGCAAGGCCTTTGTGGTTTTAAGTGTCTAATCATGCACTACTTCATTAAGCAAATGGATTTTCCAAATTAATATTTAAGTGATGTATTCATTACATACAAACACACATACATACACACTCACACACACACATGCACACACCCAAGATCATCAGACTATGGTTAGGAGACAACAGAGAAAATAGCAATGTTCCAACAGGCCAGTACCTATTTTGAAAATGAAGTAATTTTTAAAAATTCTCAATATATTTGTCCTGCCTTTGAATCTGAAATATAATTTTAACTGGAATGTTAAATTTGACAGCCATATTTAAACTTCCAGATTTTCTACTAAAGTTCAGATACTTTAAATTTTTCCAACCTTAACAAATTAAAAAAAAAAGAAATATGACTTGGAATGAAGGTAAAAGCAATTTATTTCCAAGTTGTTATACTGCTTAACATAAACATAAACTGAAAAACATAATGCCAGTCTATTAAACTCCGAGTTTTATCTGTAGTTCTTAATATAATAACATCAGGGGTTCTACAGGCTGGACACTTGAGCTAGTCTGCTGCCAAATTCCATTAAAAAATTATAAAGATGAGGCCTTTACAAGAGACTTTTGGACGCCAAGCTGAGTTCAGAAATCAAATATATCATCTCAATGTATTCACTTTCAACATTTGGCAGTCAGAGAATTGTGGACTTCAAAATTTTTAAATCTCTCTTTTTTTTGTTACATATGAATGTATCTATGACTTGGGAGTTATGAGGCTTCTAGTAAGTATAGATTTTGAAAGCTAATGCAGCCAAATAAAGTCTATTGAATCTTCCTCTAGATGTAGTATATGACAGACTATTGTTTTCCCCAAACTTTCTCCAGAATATTTCAAGATACTATATACAAATAGGTTATCTTCAGCAAGATATTTGACAGATTCTCTCACAATGTCCTAAGAAAACATTAGAAGAGGTGAGAGAGATGATACCAGAGTTGGATTCAGAATGGGTTCATTTATTAGAACCCTAAAGTGATATTTAATGGGTCAATGCCAAATGGAACTAAGATTTCTGCTGAAATGCCCCAGGGGGATATTTGGACCTGATCTGTTCAACGTTTTAATCAACAATTTAAGAAGAAGTATAGCTTCCTTTCCTATCACATTTATAGACGACCCTCAGCTTAGAGGGATAACCTGATGAGCTGATATCAGAATCAGGAGCCTCTAATATCTCCACTGGTTGAATTTAACAAGATGGCATTATGAACTTTAGAGAGCTAACTGGAATTCTGTATTTCACAAAAAAACCCCCAATGCACAAGAACAGTGTGGGTGAAACATGCCTATAACAGATCATGGAAAATACCTGGGGGTTTTATTAGATTTAAAATCAATTCATGTAAATAGTTGGATGTAGAAGGAAAAAAGCTAATGCTTTTTATTGGGGAGGGGAGGGTGAAGGTGAATGTTGACTTGTGATTTCATTGGTGTAGAAATCTATAGGTGAGAAAACCCAACTCCCTAATGTAGATCAGCAAGAATTTGGCAGCTAAAAAGGAGCCTGGTATCATCCAATGGTACTGGCTCCTGAGTCAGAGGACCTGGTTTCAAATCCCACCTCTGAAACCTACTATTTGTGTGACCTCTCTGGATGTTGGTTTTCCTCATTGTTTAAAAAGAGGGAGTTAGACAAGATTATCTCTGAATTTCCTTCTAGTACTAGCTCTATGATTCTATCTTATTTGTCTAAGGTCACTCAGTCAGGGACTCTGAAGTCAGTTGGAGACATCTCCAGTTGTCCTAATCTATCTCTTGCCACTGGAACCAGATGGCTCTGAAGGAGAAAGTGAGGCCGGTGATTTTGTACAGCCCTCCCTCACTTAAATCCCACTCACTTGAAAGTCATGGCATCATCTACCTGATGCCATTGTCTTCTTTGAGAATGAAGGACAAACTACAAAAGAGGCCAGCTATATATTCATAATGACCAGCGCAAGAGACACAAAAAGATTCCACTGAACTCTTTTAGTAACCTGCCTGATTAGCTAGCCTTGGCAAGTTCTTAATTATCAATGGGCATCCTCTCACTTTCTAGCTATTTGTAATATGGTGGTGGCAGGTGTTATGGGAATGGAATTTAAGATCTTTCCTGCCCCTAGGCCCTTTGATAGGCTTAAGTGCACCTGTTGCCTATGACAGCAGGCTTGGTTTTCATGAATGCTTTTAGATTGGGCAGTGGGTCAAGAGGATTGTTACATTCTCTTGGGCCTGGAGAAGGCTATAAAAACCCTGATGTGATGCTTTCTTTTGGGGCTCACTTTGAGAAGTATTGTATGGACTGTATCATTAGAGTCTGAGGAGAGACGGTGGACAGTGGCGATAATAGTCTAACTTGCTTGGAACATGTTGCTGTCTCTTTTCCTGAATGCATTGATGCTTTAGTTAGATTAGCTTGCCAGCCTTATGAGTGGCAGTTGGCTGACATCTGATAGGGATGACTGCCTCCTTTTTCATAGATGATACTTTCTTGGATGATAGCTACTAGGGCTGGGATAGAGGCAGGATCAATGATTTGTGAAGTACTACCATTCCCAAGACCCCTGTGCTTGTCTGACTGTTGGGGGCAATTGGTCAGCAGTTGTCACTGGTGGTGATGAACAAGGTGGGACTCTTCTCTGCAATGTCTTGTCTTCTTAATCCTGGCTTTAGTGATTCTGATGAAAGCAAGTCTGGTGGTTTGGGAAGCACTGACATTTCATAAGCTAGTGAAATAAGGGTTTGGGGCTATTCTTATCAAGACCTAAAGGTTTATGATGGTCAATTTTGTGGTGGTATTCTAAATTGCCTTGAACATACTCCTTCCTATTTCTCCATCACAGTGCCTTGCCACTTCAGCAAGGCTTGCTTGCCTGCCCTGTGAGTGGCGTTTGTTTGATCATTGATGGCTCCTTCTCTATAGGATCATTTTTCTCTGGATAATAGCCGTGAGGACTACTATAGAAGGAGAACAATTGGCTGAAAGGGTGTTCTGACTCCCTGGGCTTCTGGGCTTACCTTGTAAATATAGCTGGTCAGCAATTGTTTCTGGCAGTTATGAGGCAGGTGGACCCCTTTTCTACAATGCATCTACCCCCAATTATGGCTATGATGGCTGGGCTGGAGGCAGGACTAGTGGTTTGGAAGACATCACTAATCTTGAGTCTCTTAGATTCAGTGTCTTGGGCTGTCTCTATTGATCTATGTGGGGAAATGGTGATCAGGGTAGTAGTGGTCATGATTTGGACTTGTCTGGCATATGCTGCCTCCCCAGGGCACCTTGCTGCTTCAGAAGCATCAAGTTCATGAAAGCAAGAAGATGTGAAAACATAAGATGGCCAAGGTGAAGAAGCATGATCAGGACTGGCACCAACTAGGTGTACTATATGAAGGTATGTGAAATTGGTCTCTGTAGAGACAATTTAATTCAATCCTATTTAACAGGGGAAAAAAGAGGCAGCTGGGTCTTGCAGTAGAGTGCCAGGCCTGGTGGTAGGAAGACTCATCTTCCTAAGTTCAAATCTGACATCAAGCACTTACTAGTTATAAGACTATGGGGAAGTCACTTAACCTTGTTTGATTCAGTTTCCTCATCTGTAAAAGGAGCTAGAGAAGGAAATGACAAACTGCTCCAGAATCTTTGCCAAGAAAACCCTAAAAGAGGTCATGAAGAGTCAGATATAACTGAAATGTCTAAGCAGAAAAAATCTGCAAGATAATATACAAGTACATACCTTTAGAGTTACCAATGAGGACTGTATTTTGTTGTTGCTGTTTTTTATCCCTTAAATAGTTTCACCCCACCAAGCTAAATTATCACTTGAAAAAATCTAGGAGGGTGTCCCTGTTATGGGAATGGGAATTTAAGATCTTCCCTGCCCCTAGGCCCTTTGATAGGCTTAAGTGCATGAGGAGCCTGTGGCAGGAGGCTTGTTTTTCAGGAGACACTTTGTGATTGGGCTTGTGCCATTGTCTGAGCCAGGAGAAGGCTATATAAACTCTGATGTGAGGCTTGGTTTTGGGACTCACTTTGAGAAGAGTTATGTGATTTGACCAGATGAGACTCTGGGCAGCAATTGAGCACCCCAACTTTGAAAACCCAGATGTTGGTGTTTTCCTTTCTGGTAATTGACTAGGTATGGATGTAATGGTCATACAGTTGGAGGCCTGTCTGCTGAAATGTTTCTCTATCTTCTTGTAACTTCTGCTTTAACCTGTCTTTATACTCTCAAGTTTGGGGCGCTGACTTTTTCCCCTGAACTAGGTAAATGATATGTTTGATTGATTAAAGCAAGATTGTTAATCCATTTTTAGTTGCTTTCCTTTAGAAAAGCAAACCTAAGAACCTGTGTTGGCAGCCACCCCGGGAACGCTGGGGTGCTTGCTGCTATAGTCAGAACCAAGACAGCAGAGTAAAAGCAGGAACTTGCTTGACCTTGTCCCCCTGTCACTTCCAATACCCATAAAAAATGACTCTAAACAAATTTTAGAGCTACAAGAACACACAAAATGACAGAGTAAAATACATCTCCAGCTGAAGACACCCTGGCAAGCTGAAATGATAGCACCAGGCTGGAAGTGATGCATAGTGCTGTGCAGGCTATGGATCATGCCAGCACAGACCCAGCTGGAGCAGAGCTCAGGGGACTGAATCACTGGCAGTTGTGGCAGTTTCCAGAATTCTCAACCCACAAATGCCAAAGAGAAAGTAAAAGGTCAGTTGGGGAAAACCTGTTGGACCTGGGTGAGAGAAAAGCATGGTCCTGCCCCTGTCCCTGCCCCTGGGGCAGCAGAGGAAGTGGTGGTTGTAGAGGCAACAACAGAAGAGACAGCAGTAGCAGCAGCTGTTTCTGGAGCTCCAGGCCCACAGATGGTGTGTGTGTGGGGGGATCAAGTGGCTTATCAGAGGGCAACTGCAGGATTCCCTTTGCTGGTGCTGAGGCAGGATTATCTTGTCTTGCTCTGCTTGGATCTGGGTTGCAGTCTTGAGTAGTGGTCCTGGGGTGTGGAGGAGTGCTGACATAGCCGAGCTTGTGCTGGCTGTGGAGAGGCAGTCTTCCTCATAATTCTGAGGCAGATGCCAAGAAGTAGCTCTGACAACAGCTTCTCAAAACCCAAGAAAGTTGGGACACAGCACTCTCCACTCTGGAAGCAGAGTTCTACCATGACAAAGAGCTAACAAGTCAAGTAATTGACTGGGAAAATGAGCAAAAGGAGGAAAATAATCAGACTATAAAATCTTTCTTTGGTGATAAAGAAGATCAAAAAACAGAACTAGAAGAAGACAACAAAGTCAAAGTTCCTGCATCAAAAGCCTCCAAGGAAAATATGAATTGGTCACAGGCCATGGAAGAACTCTAAAAGGATTTTGAAAATCAAGAAAGAGAAGTGGAGAAAAAATTGGGAAGAAAAATGAGAGTGATACAAGAAAATCATGAAAAATGAGTCAACAACTTGTTAAAGGAGACACAAATAATACTGAAGAAAATAATACCTTAAAAATAGACTAACTCAAATGGCAAAAGAGGTCCAAAAAGCCAATGAGGAGAAGAATGTCTGTAAAAACAGAATGGGAAAAAGAAGTCCAAAAGCTCACTGAAGAAAATAATTCCTTTAAAATTAAAATGTAGCAAATGGAAGCTAATGACAATGTAAAATATCTCGTTAGAAAAACCTTATCTGGAAAATAGGTCCAGCAGAGACAATTTAAAAATTATTGGACTACCTGAAAACCATGATCAAAAAAAGAGCCTTGACATCATCTTTCAAAAAATTATCAAGGAAAACTACCCTGATATTATAGAACCATAGGGTAAAATACAAATAGAAAGAATCCACCTATTGCCTCTTGAAAAACATCTCTAAAAGAAAACTCCTAGGAATATTATAGCCAAATTCCAGGGTTCCAAGGTCAAGGAGAAAATATTACAAGCAGTCAGGAAGAAATAATTAGAATATTGTGGAAACACAATCAGGATAACACAAGAAATAGCAGCTTCCCAGAGGTAAAAGGATCTAGAATTAAAACCAAGAATCACTTACCGACCAAAACTGAGTATAATACTTCAAAGGAAAATATGGATATTCAACAGAATAGAGGACTTTCAAGTATTCTTGATGAAAAGACTAGAGCTGAACAGAAAATGTGACTTTCAAAAACAAGAATCAAGAAAATCATGAAAAGGTAAACAGGAAAGAGGAATCATAAGGAACTTATTAAAGTTGAACTGTTTACATTACTACATGGAAAGACAATATTTGTAACTCATGAGACTTTTCTCAGTATTAGGATAGTTGAAGGGAATATCTATTTATCTCTCTATCTCCCTCTCTCTCTATACACATATACCTATATATGTATGTGTATATGTGTATGTATATATACATGTATATGTATACATAGATAGAGGGCATAGGGTGAGTGAATATGAAGGGATGTTATCTAAAAAATAAAATTGAGAGCAGAGAGAGAAAT
Organism: Petaurus breviceps papuanus; assembly: GCF_028583685.1. Lineage (NCBI taxonomy): Eukaryota > Metazoa > Chordata > Mammalia > Diprotodontia > Petauridae > Petaurus > Petaurus breviceps. The sequence continues at coordinate 35,527,171 of NW_027187391.1, forward strand.
ATGTTGGGAGAATGTGAAAGGGAGAGATAGAATAGGGTAATGTATCTGACATAAAAGAGGCAAGAGAAAGCTGTTACAATGGAGGGGAAGAGCAGGGAGGTAAAAGGGAACAAGTCAACTTTATTTTCACTGAATTTGGCTTAAGGATGGAATAACATATGCACTCAATTGGGTATCTTCCCCTACAGGAAAATAGAAGTGAAATGGATGAGTGGAGGATGATAGAAGGAAGGTCAGATTGGGGGAGAGGGTAGTCAGAAGCAAACACTTTTGGAAAGGGATAGCATCAAAGGAGAAAATATAATAAATAGCAGGGCAGGATAGGATGGAGGAAATTATAGTTAGTCTTTCACAACAGGACTACTATGGAAATGTTTTGTATAACTACACATGTATAACCTATATTGAATTGCTAGTTTTCTCAATGGAGGTGGGTGAGGAGGGAAGAAGGGAGAGAATCTGGAACTCAAAGTCTTAAAAACAAATGTCAAAATTTTTTTACATGTAACTGGGAAGTAAGATATACAGGCAATGGGGTATAGAAATCCATCTTGCCCTACAAGAACGTGAGGGGAAAGGTAAAATGGGGAATAGGGGGTAATAGAAGAGAAGACAGAGAGGGGGAAAGGATAATTAGTATGCTTGCCATCTTGGGGTGGGGGTACGGGAGAAAACTTGGAACTCAAAATCTTGTGGAAATGTATGTTGAAAAATAAAAATAAATAAATAAATTTAAAGAAAAAAAATCTAGAGGTGGTGCAGTGAATAGAGCAGTGGCCCTGGAGTCAGGAGGACCTGAGTTCAAATTCGGCCTCAGACACTTGACCCTTACCAACTGTGTGACCTTGGGCAAGTCAATTAACCCCAATTCCCTTGCCTACCCCCCTCCAAAAATATCTGGATGCACATTAACTATTCCTCACAGGTTTTCATCGTCTATAATTTGATCATCATGATAATAATAATAATGATGATAGATAATATTTATAAAAAACTTATATGCTAAGCATAATACTAAGCAATTTACTTATGATTTCACTTGATCCCTATCCTAAGAGGTAGGTGTTATTATTATTCCCATTTTTACAGATGAGAAAACTGAGGCAAACAGAGGTTAACTGAGTCACATAGCTAGCAGAGTCTGAGGCCAGATTTGAACTCGGGTTTTCCTGATTACAGACCTGGTGCTCCATCCCCTGTACCACCCAGCTGCTTATATACCATCATATGAAATTTTGTGTTCAATTCTGCTGCCATAAGAAGAACATTGATATGCTGGAGATAATTCAGAGAGCAAGCAGAATAGAAGTGCCTTGAGGTCATGTCATTTGAGGATCACTCGAATAAATATTAAAGCTAGCATAATGTAGAACTGTCCAGTTCATAAAATGACTACAGTTAGCCTGGAGAAAAAGAATTAGGAAATGTAGTTTCCTTCAAATACTTGAAGAATTGGAATGTTGGCTTCTTCTATACTGGTTCTGCTTGACCCTAGAGGGAAGAACTAGGAGAGATGGGTGGAGGTTACAAAAATACAGTTTTAGGATTGCTATAAGGGAAACTTTGTTAATGATTAGAACCATCCAAAAGTGGAATTGGTTGGCTTAGAGGGGGTAGATTCCTTCTCAGAAAACTTTAAGAAAAGGAAGGATGACCACTTGTATGTTATTTGGTAGAGGCAATTATGGCTCAGGAATACGTTGGACTTTGACATTCCTTCCAATTTTGAGATGCAACAACCCTTATTAAAAAATAAAAAAAATTCATCAGTATAGGGTCAAGGACAGATATTCTTGGGATACCTGACCAGAGTCCTTACAAGATGACTTCAATTAATGAAGTCAAAAGTGATTTGTCAAATGTTTTCATCAGATACAGGTAAGTGATATCTGCAAGCATTTCCTTGATATGAAGTTCAGTAACATATAGACAAGAAAAAAGAGCCTCTTTTTTTTTTTTTTACCATGATCTCTTTTTGATGAAATCATGCTGCCTCTTACTGATTACAATGCTTTGTCATTAGGAGTAATACACAGTGATAATGTATGCATATTGTTTGAGTTAAATACATCCCTCTCTCCATCAGTTGCTCTCACTTCTTGATCCACTCTTATGCTCTATATCTTAGGACAGTAAAAGGAAATTATCTCTCTTACATATCTCTAAATTCATTTAGAGATGATTGACTTTCCTCAGTTTTTCATGAAATAGATACTACCGAATCCTAAAGTAAATATAATCTATGTGGCACAGGGGACAGAATACCCAAGAGATATGAGACACAAGTTTACAGTACAAGTTATGTTATTAACGAGTCATATGTGACTTACTTAGCTTATTTTTGACTAAGCTTCTTGATCTGTAAAATGAAATTCTTGACATTGATAATCTGAGATCCCTCTGTTTGACTAACTTTGATTCTCTTAGGTTAGTCATCTTCAAGATTAATAATAATATTTATACGGTGCCGACTGTATGCCAGGGACTGTGCTAAACACCTAACAGATATCTCATTTGATTCTCACAACAATCCTAGAAGTCAGGTACTATTATTATTTCCATTTTACAGTTGGAGAAACTGAGGAAGAGGTTAAGTGACTTGCCAAAGTTCCAACGCTAGTAAGTGTCTGAAAATAAATTTGATCTCAAATCTTCCTGACTTCAGACACAGAATTCTATCAACTATACAACCTAGCTCCCTCATTCCTCAGTTACCTGGATACCTTCTCTCATCTCTTCCTTTTCTCTATTAAACATATTAATTACTATAGCTGGACTTTGTGACTATATATATAAAAAGAATATCACTGCTATATTATGAGTTTACATGATGTGCAAGTACAGATTTTTTTAATACAATTAAACAAAAACAAGTTCAGCTCTGAAAAATAATGAGGCCCTATGGAAAAGAGCTTGTGCATTCTGAAGCACTCTGTGAGCCATATGGCTGAAGGACTCTGTGGAGTAAGAATATTGATGTCTCACTGCTTTGTGCCCATATTTTCAATTTTCACTTCCTGGCCTCTCAATGGTGCAGTGCAAAAAAAAAGTTTGAAACTTTCAGGTGTTACACGATTACTTCCCATAAATACCATCTCCATCAATACCCACATTTAGAGTCAGTTTTCCAAGAAAAGAATATAGTTTGGAAAAATTACCACATTTGCTTTCACTTCTCTAGAGGGGTCAGTGTTGTTTGGAGTAGAGTGAATTAGGCAGAGGCTCCAAGGATGACCTCATTTTCCTCCTGCTACTATCACTACTGAGAAAAAGAATTTAGTTACCTGTGTCTGTGAGTGGGCTGGGGTAGTTACTGTAAAAAAAGAAAAAAATATTCCTGTCTTCCAGGAATTCAGTCCATGACTGACCTTTGATGATTCAGCTAATCCTCTGGCTTTCAATTATTTAATAACATAATGAACATAACAGCTGCCCTTATATTGCACTATATTTAAGGTTTTTTTTCCTTAATCCCTCTACCCCCAAAGGGGAAATCTATACCTTTTTCTTCTTAAAATGTGATATTCTACTTTTTTTTAAGAAAACAATAAAATATCTATTGCTCTTGAGAAGTTTTAAAGCAAACAAACAAAAATCAGACTACTATTTCTGGAAATTCTGTTGGAAAAGTTGAGCCATTTTGTTTCATGCAAAATTAAATGAAATTACACATTCAACTTGAATTAACCAGAGGTTGGGTGGGTTGTTAAAGCATTGTTGAATAATGGAAAATATGCTGACTTTACAGTTAGAGAACCGGAATTCGTATTGTGTTCGCCACTTACAATCTGTGTGCCTTTAGCCAAATAAATCTCTCTGGGCTTAGTTTCCTCATTTGCACATTTAGAAGGCTGGACTAGATGATATTTAAATTTCCCTCCAGTTCAAATATGTGATCCTATGATATGAATAGTCAATGGAATGGTTAAATTGGTGAACTTCATCTATTGTCAATTCTGTGATAGGTTTAAAGCAGATCACTAGTGATACACAATTTATTTTCATATAAGAAACCATGGAACAAAAAGAAATATAAACTAGTCTATATGACACAGGAAGCCAGCCAATGGAAAAGGGAAAAATTCCATAGACATTCAGAGTTTTGGGGTATTAAAAGCTGTTTTAGGAAAAGCTAAATCATCCAGTAGTTTGGTCAAAATGAATACCTTTAATGTTCTGCTCATATAATTCAGGTTACTTTCTGAGACAGAAAATTGTACTGAATCAAGCTACAAGCCAAAAACTAGAACAAAGGGGACTCTTCTATGTACTCCTTGTAATGTAATGCCAAGGAAAGGCAACTTCCCAAGGTTCAGAATACCAGCATAGGTGCTCTCCATTTTATTCAGTGACAAACCAAGAACAGAGAAGGTCAAAACATGACATCATTCCAAATACAGCATTTACTAAGTGTGATTAAATAATCTCCAAGCACTACCCCACCCCAGGACCTTCCAATCATTCAATCAATTACAAAGTCTCTGTTCTAAATACTTCTCCACCCCTAGGCTATACCTTAATTAAGTCTACCACAAAGCCCCTCTTCTCAAATGGAGATTAGTTTCCAAACATAAGGTCAAAAGTTCCCCACCCCTGGATCACAATTGAATCTACCCCAGAGTTACATGAAGTTTAAACACAGCACTTAATACCCAAATGGAGGTCTTTTCTTCATCTTGACACGAGGCAAGTTCTCAGCAATCTTAGTTCCTGGGGAGACAAGGCTTAGCAAGGCCATAAGATACATTGCCAGTCCCTTCATGAATTCATCCTCTGTCTGTAGAACAGTCCTAGAACCCCTGAACACATTAGCAAAGCCCTCTCCCAGGATTTCTGTAAACATACAACAAGAAAATCCTTCTTCAGGGCTTCTGAACCAACAGAAAGGCTCCCAGACGCCGGCAACAACAGCACTGTCCTTCACCAGTGGACAGTATTCACTCTGTCTGCAGGACAGTCTCCAGACCCCTGCAACAACAGCACTGTCTTTCACCAGTGGACAGTATTCACTCTCTGTCTGCAGGACAGTCTCAGGGCTTCTTAGTGAACAGCCAGGTTCCAGGACTTCTTCAACAGGACTGTCTTTCACCAGTGGACAAATCTGGCAAAACAACATCAAAACAGACAGACAAAGTACCAGCAAAACAGCCATGTCTCCTCAGTCCTTGGCAGCTCAGGGGGCAGGTCTCAAAAGTCCAGGGCAATTCAAAGCGGCCACCAGCAATTCTCTTAGTCTCCCTCTCTCTCCACGAGGTGCTGCTTCCAAAAAGATCTTCCGCCTCTCTCTTATCTCTCCAAATCTACGTCACCAGCTCCTCCCAGTTCAGGACTTTCTTTTCACATCAAAAAGTCCATCCCACAGGTGGGATTAACAAGCTCTGGGTTTTAACACAATCAATTTGAAAACCAAGCCAATACAGGGGAATCTTTAATTGCCATTACTATCACACTCCTGACCCAGGTTTCATAATTCATTTTCCCTAATTTTCTGTTTGACCAAGGATTTTCTTTTCTCTGTTTTCATTGGGCTCCAAGGTTGGCTGCTCTTTCAAATGTTAACAATGATTCCTTACCTATTGAACCATGTAGGCATTTTGTCTTCTTATTTTTTTTGATAATTTAATATTCAATATTTAAAATCATTGTCATCCTTTTTTTTACACAGATAAGCCCATTCTTTCAATTTTGGAACTCTGATTTCTTCTGTTCCATCCCATATCAGCTTTTTCAGCCTCTTTGGCCTGTGTTTAATCCATCTTCCATGCTCTAAGCATGGATATTCCCCCAATACTCTACCCTATGAATTCCAGTTTTATCTGTCTACTATCTTATTTTTTTCTTTTGGTATTTTCATTTGATCCCATTGGTTCAAATATCATCTCAATGAAGATACGATTATATATGTACATACATTTGACTCATGTGTGATATGTGTACACACATATATGTATGTTTATATACCAAAATAGTTATATGATTATGTATGCTTTCTGTGTAATATACAATATGTATTACATATGAATTTATAGCATGTGTATATATTTACACATGTACATGTGACCATATACACATACACATATAGATATCTACCCACAGTTCTCTATACATATATATTTATACATGCAAACATATATATAATATGTAATACATAGTGTGTGCATATACGTCTATCTATATATGTATCTATCTAGGTTTATATGTATCTATCTGCCTTTTACATAGTACATGCTTACATATATATGTGTGTGTTCTTACATCTTTGACTCTCAGAGGGACATTTCCCCTGAATCCCCAATTAGCACATCAAACTCTTCAAGTCCACAACTGAATCCATCATCCCTGCTTCCCCCCATAAAAACACCCCGCAACAACAGAAAGACAAAAAATGAAGATTTCCTCCTTTCTTAATCTTCCTCTGTGTCTGAGGGGTGCCACAATATATTTCAGCATACCCATATATATTAAATTCTAAATCACTCATCTGGTTTTTAACCCCACCCCCCTTAAGAGGAAACAAGTAAAGAAAAATTAGCACGGGGGGAAAAGGAAGGGGAATATGATTCAAATTGCCAAAGATCTCAGACTGAAGAAAACAGTTAAAGTTTTTGAGCATAATTAAATAAACCAAAAGAGACAGTAATAACATTAGGGAATATAACCTTCAGATTGGCTAGAAGAGTCCAGGGACTTATGAATAAATACTACAAGGCAAAGAAAGGGAAATGAATAAACACCTGATGAGGTAGAGGATATTATAGATTCCCAATAGGACAGACAACCACTTCAGGATATTCTCAAATGTTTTAAAAAGAGATATAAGTATTGTGGAAAATAAAATTTATGGCTTACACACCAGAAAGATGTGGTAAAATAGAAAAAAAAATCTTGAATTCAATGACAAGTCTCATCCAAGAAAGTAAAGAGAGAATAACAGGGAAGGCAAATATCTAAACCTGAAGGACAATCCAGAAGAAGCAAAGCAAAAAACAATGTTAGGTGAAAACATGATGTTCATACAATAAAAAATATACTTATCTTGAAGACAGGATACAAAGAGACAATGTAAGGATAACAGATCTTTCAGAGCAACATAAAAAAGTCAAAAAAGAAAGAGAAAGAGAAAGAACATCTATACACAATAATGCAAGAAATAATTCAAGGAAATTGCCCAGAACTTCTGAATATAGAAAGGAGTCCAATAGAAAGAACATTGATCACCTACAGAAATCAAACTCTAAGGGACTTAGTGGTTACATCAACAATTCCAATATTAAATAGCAAATTTGACAAGTGATTATGGAAAAGAGAGGGAGGATAAGAAGAGAAATTTAACTCTTCTACTTGACTGAGGGGGAAAAAAGGGAGGGATTTCATAACTAAATGAAAGGAAGACAGAAAAAGGAAGTGATGAGTTAAGCAAAACTCTACAATTAGGGAAAGGGCTAACAACCAGAGTGGAGTTTGAGGATAAAGCAAATGGAGGCAGTGTAAGTAGTTTTACCTTACATTATATTAAATTAAAATAACTGAAGAGATAAATACTATATTTATGGAGAACAGTAAAAAAAATACTAATTTTGAAAAAATAGAGAAAAATGGAGGAAAATACATTCCCAACTCATAACTTTAGTGTGAATTGATTAAACAATCAAATCAAATGAAAAATAGTGATATATTAGATAAGAAAGCAAATTTACACAAGGTGTTGCTTATAAGAAAAATATTTTTAAATTAAAAAAATCCACAAAATAAAAATGAGACTGATTTTTTTTTTTTTTGCTATTTGGAGGGCAGGGCAATTAACTCAGGTCCTCCTGACTCCAGGCCCAGTGCTTGTATTCACTGTGCCACCTAGCCACCCCCAAACATTTTACTATGAATCAGATAAATTCAAAAACTCAAAAGTTAAAATTGTCCTGTCAGATAAAGCAAATTCAAATATCCAAAACATAAAACAGGACAAACAAGGAAACTGATATACTTACACAGGAACCAAAAGTGATATTGAATTTATATGCTCCAAATAGCATAGAATCTAAATTTATGAAGAAAAAAGTTTTCTAATCTACCAGAAAGCATAAGTAGTAACACACGTATCTCTAACTGTGTGATAAATCTAAGAGAAATTTAAACAAAAGTGAACAAATTAATTGGAAAAAGTGAAAAAACCCTCCACAATTTTTCTAAATGGGACTGCAACAATAAGCATAGTCTTCCATCCAGCATGGAACTTAAAAAAACAATGGTCAAGTATTAGGCCACAGAAATGTTACAAACAAATGTAAAAAAAAAGTAGTAAACACATCGTTTATAAATAATAATTCAATGAAATAATACTGAGTTCAGGGAGCACAAAGAAAATACACCAACTTAAATAAAGATTTACAAGTGAAATCCTAGATAATGAATAGTTAAAGGAACAGATCATAGAAACTTTTAATAATTTAGTGGAAAAATATAAGTGATGAAAAAGCATACCAAAATTTCTAGAATTTAGTTAAAGCAACCCTACAAAGAAACTCATGGTCTGCTACAAACATAAATTAACAAAATGGATAAAAAGATTATTAATGAACTAAATATGCATTTTTACAAATTCTGAAGCAAACCCATGAACATGTCAGAAAGGCAAATGTAAAATAAGTGTGAAAAGATGAGATATTAAAATTAATAAAAATTTGAGAATTAGATACCCCATGTGTAACACCACTGTGATACCCATAGCAGGTTCCGTGAATATGCATGGATATTTCCAGGGTAGATTCACAAAACATAATAAATTATTTGTCAGAGGCAAAACAAACATATTTATTTGGAACATCATTAGGGCTACCAGGAGGTAAAATTTACCAGGGTACTTACTACTAATCCAGAGAGCAGTCAACATTTTTAATGCCTCTCCAAAAACAAGTTTCCCTAGACAAATTCCTCCCTCTGCCCACTCACGCTTGCTTCTCTCTCTCTCTCTGCTCCTTCTCTCATGCTCTTTCTCTTCAACTTGGGCAAGCTCCTCCCACACTGGCCTCCATGTGACCCAGGCTCCATGTGACTCAAGTTCCATGTGACTCAGATCCCATGTGACTCAGCCTCCATGTGACTCAGGCTCCATGTGATCCAGGCTCCAAGGGACCATGTCAGGCCTCTTAATGGGTGGGAAAGATCTTCCTCTTCTATTAACATTATACCATGTAGAGAAGGGCTTCCCCGACAGGTAGCCTGGGGTTATCATTGTGTGGCTCAAAGGAAGGCAGACTAGACATTTCTAGAATTCTTCTTAATGTCCCTCCTCTAGAAGAGACTTTGATTCCTGTAATGAGGGGAAGCAGAAAGCTGAGGTCAGAAGTTTGGCCACTCTGCCATACTCAGAAAAAGGGAGTACTGGGATAGAATTAAATCTATCTGCTCCCTTAAATATTGTTGGTCTAAGGGAATGAATGGGGGAAATAAAAACAAAAGAATAAAACAAATCAAGATGTCTTATGAGGCTCACTTTTCAATGGTAACATAATATAGTAAAAAGTCACTGATTTTATAATCATGGGTAAATGAATTCAAGACACAGATATGCACTGTCCTTGTGACCAAAAGAGTCAATTAATATTACTGATGTCTAGTTCCTTATCCTGTATAATAAGAATGAAAATAATTCTTGCTTTACTTACCTCATAGGGTGGTTGTGAGGATCAGCTGAGATAATATTTTCAAAATGCTATATTACTGAGAGTTATATGTTAATGTACTTTTGGACCAAGGGGCACTATTTTCAATTAATTCTTTTAATCTCTAGTGAATTTTCATAAATACTGGGTTTTATAAGGAATACTTTTATCTCACTAAACTGATGTGTTTATTATTAAGGGGATTAGTTATTTTTAAATATTTGAAGTAATTTAGTTTTGGTGTTTTCAGTGAATATGTCCAAATCACCTTTCGGGTAATACAAATTCAGTGCCAACATATTGAAAAATTTATAGTAATACTTCCCAAAATTCTAACAACACATTGCAATGTTATAAGAAAAATTTCAACTTTAGAAAACTGAAACAACTTTTTTGGTCCTTCTTCCATGTGTTCAAACATCTTATTGTAGCTAGGGCCAACTATCACAAATACAGAGGTCAAATAATTCCCCAGAACTCATTTACTGCCAGCATCTGAGAGGAAAGAGGGGACTCAAAGACTAACTGCATAATATGATTAGAAGCCTAGAAGAGATTTAGAGAGGTAATTCGGCACCAAAGTCATTGCACAGGGGAGTGAGCTGATAATCACAAATCCATGAGGAAACAAGTTAAGTCAGATATAGATTTCCCACACCACATCATATATCTTGCCTCCTGATCTGTTTTAATATCCCAGTCTTAATATTTACTTTTCTAACAAGTTTCTTGCTTAACATAAGAAACAGTAGGACCTCCTCACCCTCACTTCTGGTGAACCCATCAAATTTTCAGATGATACAAAGCTAGAAGCAATCACTAACTAACCATGTGACAGGATCCAAAACAATCTTGACAGCCTTTAGTACCAGTATGAATCTAGTAAAGTTAAATTGATTAATTAGAAATGTGAAATCTTACTCTTGAACTTAAGAATCTTACTCTTGTAGTACAATTTCAAAGTGTAAGAAGTAGAACTGTAGGTATCCAGCTGTTGTGAAAAAGATATGGGAGTATCAGTAGAGTGCAAGTTCCATGTACATTACAGTGTAGCTAACATGGCAACCAAATTAGTGAATATCATCATGGGCTGCAATAAGAGGCATAGCTTCTAGAAATTATTACTAATAATAATATCATTTTTATAGTACTTACTATGTGCTAAAATGTTTATAATCATTTTTTGATCCTTACAACCCTGAAAGGTAGATGCTGTTATTATCCCCATTTAACAGATGAGGCAACTCTGGCAAGCAGGAGTTAAGTGACTTGCCCATAGTTACTCAGCTAGTAAGTGTCTGAGTTTGGATTTAAACTCAGATCTTCTTGAGTGAGCCCAGGCCCTGTGTTCTATCCACAGTACCACCTAGCTGCCCACTAGGTAGATGATAGTTCCCCTATAAATCTCCTTCATCATGACTCATCTAGAGTATTGTGTTTAAGTCTGCTACCATAGTTTAAGGGGGATATTAATAAGATGGAGTGTCCAGAGGAAGACAAACAGTATGGTGCTTGACCTTGCATGCATGGCTTATGAGGACTGAATGAAAGAATCTCTGTATTGGATGTAAGAACTTGTATAGCCTAAAGGACAAAAAGAAGCAATATGAAAACTATTTTCCCATATTTAAAAGGCTTTCAGATGGAGAGGGAATTCAGTGTTGGTTTTTTTTTTTTCATTTGGACCCTGAGGGCAGAACTAGGAGCCATGAATAGAGGTTGCAAAGAAGTCAGTTATTTTAATTATTTTTGGTAGCTCTTGGTTTTATTTTTTTTAGATTCATTTTTAAAATTTTGATTTCCAAAATCTCTGTTCTTTCTATCCCTTCCCCAAACACTGAGAAAGCAAGCATTAAAATAATTATCATACATGTCCAAGTTATGCAAAACATTTTTAGATTAGCAATTTTGCAAGAAAACTAAATAAAATGAAAAAAAGTTTCAATCTGTATTCAGAGTTCATAATTTCTATATTTGAAGGTGGATAACATTTTTCATTATGAATCTTTTAGAATTTTCATGCATTTACTGTATTGATCATAGTCATAGCTAAATCTTTTACAGTTAATAATCTACATAATTATATTGTTGCTATGAAGAATGTTTTCCTGGTTCTGCTCACTTCAGTTTACATCAGTTCATATAATTCTTCCTACATTTTTTTTCTGAAATCATTGCCTTCATCATTTCTTATAGCACAATAGTATTCCATCACAATTTTAAACCACAACTTGTTCAGCAATTTCCCAATTAATGGGGAATTCCAATTCTTTACCACCACAAAAACAGGTGATATGAATACTTTTATACCTATAGGTTCTTTTTCTTTTTCTTTGATCTATTTCTGGTACAGAATTAGTAGTGGTATTGCTGGCTCAAAGGTTATGCACAATCTTATAGTCCTTTGGACATAGTTCCAGATAGTTCTCCATAATGCATGAATCAGTTCACAATTTCATTATTAGTGTACCTATTTTTCCATATCCCTTCTATATTGTCATTTTGCTTTACTGTAATTTTAGCCAGTAGGATAGGTGTGAGGTGGTACATTTGTTTTAATTTGCATTTCTCTAATCAAGAGTGATTTAGAAATTTTTTAAATGACTATTGATAAATTTGATTTATAAAGAAACCAACTTGAACTTGATGTTAGGAAAAATCTTCCTAATGATTAGAGATATTCAAAACTTAGATAGGTTATCTTGAGGTGATGGATTCCTCATCCTTTGAGGTCCTTAAGTAATTGCTAGATGAATTTATATATATATATATATATATATTGATTATGGGATAGTAAGGATTTCTTTTCTAACTCTCAGATCTTGTGATTTTGGGAAATTTAATTGGTGAACATCCAAATGTTCTTACATGAAAATTATTCAATAATTCTCTTTATACTGAGGGTGCTTTAACTAGTAGTACAGATAAAACATCTTTAATTGTCTCTTTTCACAAGGATACCTGCACACACAAGGCAACTCCCTTGAGGTTAAAAAAATACTGTTAGTATCTCCATTATCAAGTACCTGAAACTCCCTGAGTGGTTCCCTGTTAAATCATAGTAATCCATAAAGTGTTCCTTTCCATCCAAACATAGGACAAGCAGGCCAAATTCAAAAGCAAAAAAAAATGAGATTAGGCACACATCTTAATTTAAGGCTACTCTAATTGCAAGCACAGGAGATAGGGCATAGTGGCATTCTCTTTAACATCCAAAGTACTGCCATACTCTTCTTGACTAGGAGTGGGGAAGCTGTGTCTTGAGGCCACATGTGGCTCTCTAGGTCTTCAAGTATGGCCCTTTGATTGAATCCAAACTTCATAGAACAAATCCCCTTAATGAAAGGATTTGTTCTGTAAAACTTAGACTCAATCAAAAGGCCACACCCAGGAACCTAGAAGACCACATGTGGCCTCAAGACACAGGTTCCCCACCCCTACTCTTAACTTAAGGCATGTAGTTTAGCTCTGAGGAAGCCCAACATCTTATTTGAGGGTTTGAGCTAAATTTTCTCATTCTTTTGATCACCCTTTAATTCTGAGTTATATATGACTAGAAGAATGTCCCTTAGTGCCAAGTAGACCAGAACATTTATCAGTCAATGAACAGGTATTTCATAAGTGCTACAATATGAAAACCAATGTGTTAAGTTCTAAAGATGTGAAGAAAGACAAAATACAGTCCAAGTCCTCAAGAAACATGCATTCTAATGATAGAGACAGTACTGAAATAATGAGATACTCACTGCGTGCGTGAGTGTGTGAGTGTGAGTTAATTTGTATGAGAGGCATTAGTAGCTGGGGGGAACTGGGAATGGCCTCCTGCAAAAGGTAGGATTTGAGCTGATTCTTGAAGGAAGCTGGAGAAACAAATCTCTTGATGAATGTGAGAGAGCAGAGCTTCCCAAGCTTGGGAGCAGCTAGAATAAAGGAGATGGAAGGTCCTGTTCTAGGAACTAAAAGTAGAACAGTGTAAGAAGTCTAGAAAGCTAGAAAGGAGCCAAGATATGAACAGCTTTAAATGTCAAATAATGGATTTTATACTTTACCATGGAGGTAATAGGGAGACACTGGAACTCATTAAGCGAGGTGGTTGACCCAGCAATACCACTACTAGGTCTCTTTCCAAAGATGACTAGGGGAAAATGGAAAAGAACCTACATGTTCTAAACTGTTTACAGCAGCTATTTTTGTGATGTCAAAGAACTGGAAACTGCAAGGATGCTCATCAATTGGGGAATGACTGAACAAATTGTGGTATATGGTTGTGATAGAATACTCCTGTGCTGTAAGAAATGATGAGCTCAATGATTTTAGAAAAAAACATTTTAGAAAAAGACATGCACAAAATAATGAAGAGCAAAATGAGCATTGTATACAGTAACAGTGATATTGTTTTAATAACAACTTTGAGCAACTAAGTCATTTTGTCTATCATAAATACAAAATTTAACTGTAAAGGACATATGAAGAAAGATGATATGTGCATTCAGAGAAAACACTGATAAATAGAAGTATGTATAGAATAATTTTACACACATATATACACATATTATTTAAAAGAATAGCAAATTGTGCATAGTAGATTTGCAGTTTTATGTACAATCATCTTTTTTTATCATACTATGTTATGGAAATGCTTCTTTTATTCCATAAATTAAAAATAGAATAAATTTATTTTTTAAATTCCTCTACATTTATAAAAAGAAGAGGCAGTTAGAGATGCATGACTGTTGCTCAGATGACAGAATAAGACTAGGCATATAGATCTCATAATAATCTGCATGGAGATAATCAATAATTAAACTAACAAATTTAATAATAAAACAATTAATAAATTTAATAATATATAATACAATAATAAATAATGATTAATAAATAAGCTAATTAAACTAAACTAGACTTTTTCCTAGTGGACACTGAAAAAATAAATGTGAGACGATATTACTTAGTTGTATGGTTGTTGTCCTTTGTTCTAGAAGAGGACCAAAATGACATCACTATGCTCAAGTCAAGTTTCAGTGTGTGCAACTGTGGCTGATCAAACCAATATGAGCTTGGAATGCTCTACCACAGATCGGGCACAAAGAGTCCACGTGAGTGGACTACCTCAGATCTCCACAAAGATACCCCATTTGGGGTCTATTCTCTAAATTTGCACATCCTTGCATTTCTTTTGAGCTGTCTCAATTCTCCTTTGCTCACAGAGCACAGCACCTTCTATGATGTAGGCATACCACACTGAGCAGTCCTGTGCCATCATCTTCCATATTACACAATCAATACCAAAGTTCTTAAGAGAGACATTGAAAGTGTCCCTGTATCACTTCTTCTAACTTCCACGTGAATGCTTACCCTGTTGAAGTCTTCATAAAATGGGAAAAATTCCAGGAGCCAAATAGAGGTCTGTACACAACATTTGTAGATCTGACCAAGACCTTTTATACTGTTAGTCATGGGGACTTATGGAAAATTATGTGAGATGATTTAATAAGAAAAGAGAAGAGGTCCCAGGACACCATAGTATGATGCTGTATCAGACTAAGCAAAAGTAATTGGCTTGAGTATGGTGTACTGGAAACATAACGTACTATAGAAAGAATAATTGAAATTAATATACTTATCTTTTTCTACAGTGATTACTCTAGCAAATTTTTAAAAAAGAATATGGGAAATTGGCCAAATTATGACTTATCAAAGGTATTAACTGACTTAACTAGGATTCAAACACAGGGGCATTGATTCTAAATCTGGCATTCTTTTATATACACACCAAATCTGCTTTTTCTTAGGCAAAAGACAACCTAGGCTGACAAATCAATCAATAAAGATTTATCAAGCATTTAATATGTGTCAAAAACTATTTTAGGGGTTGGCTATACAAAAAGAGACAAGAGAATTTCTACACTCAAGTAGCTTAAAATCTAATGGGAGAGTTGTTGTTGTTCAATAATTCAGTTTTCTCCAGCTCTTCATTACCCCATGGACCCATAGCCCTTCTATCCTTCACTATCTCTCAAAGTCTGTCCAACTTCATGTTAATTCTTTCCATGACACTATCCATTCCTCTCATCCTCTGCCATCCACTTTTCCTTTTGCCTTTAATCTTTCACAATATCAGGGTCTTTTCCCAATGAGTCCCATCTTTTTATTACATGATAAAATAGTTTAGTTTCAGCTTCGGTATTTGAACTTCCAGTGAATTGTCTAAATGATTTTTTTTGTTTTGACTGTTTTGATATCCTTGTTGTCCAAGGAACTCTCAAAAGTCTTCTTCAGGGTGGCAATTTGGAAGCATCTAATTCTACAGCACTCAGTTTTCCTTATTGTCCAACTCTCACAGCCATATTTTGCTACTGGAAAAAAAAACATAGCTTTGGTTGTACAAACCTTATCAGTAAGGTGATGCTTCTGCTTTTTAGTGTGCTCTCCAGATTTCTCATAGCTTTCCTTCCAAGGAGCAAGCGTCTTAATTTTGTGGATACAGTCACTGTCTGCAGTGATCTTTGGGCTCAGTAATATAAAATCTAACACTATATCCATTTCTTTTTCCCCTATTTGCCAGAAAATGATGTGTTCAGTTACCAATATCATAGTGTTTTTTTTTATGTTAAGCTTCATACCAGCTTTTACATTCTTCTCTTTCACCCTTATTAAGAAGCTTCATAATTCCTCTTCACTGCATTTCCACATCATCTGCATATCTAAGATTGTTGATATTTCTCTTGGCAGTCTTAATTCCAGCTCTTGAGTCACTCAACATAACATTTCACATTATGTACTCTGCATTTAAGTTTAGTGAATAAGATGACAACAAATAGCCTCATCATACTTCTTTTCCAATCTTAAACCTATCAGTTGTTCCATGTTTGGTTCTAACTATTTCTTCTTGGTTTGCATATAGGTTTCTCAGGAGACAAGTAATATGATCTGGTACTTCTATCTCTTTAAAGACTTGTCCCATCTTGTTATGAGCTACACTATCAAAAGCTTTAGTGTAGTCAGTAAAGCAAAAGTACATTTTTTGGGGGGAGAACTCCTTTGTTTTCTCCATAATCTAGTGAATATTGGCAATTTGACCTCTAATTTCTCTGCCTCTTCAAAAGCCAGCTTACTCTTTTCATAATTCTTGGTTCACATTTTGGTGAAGTCTTACTTGCAGAATCATAAGTATAACCTTTCCGACATGTAAAATGAGTGCAATTCTTTAGTAATTTAAACATTTGTTGACATTTCCCTTCTTTAGAATTGGGATAAAAACTGATCTTTTCCAATCCAGTAGACACTGTTGCGTTTTCCAAATTTGCTGGCATATTGAATACCGTACTTTAATGTCATCATCTTTTAGTATTTTAAATAGTTGAGTTGGAATTCTATCAGTTCCACTAGCCTTACTGTTAGCAATGCTTTCTGAAACCCACTAGACTTCATTCTCTAGCAAATATCTCTAGATAAGTAACTAAACTCTCATTGTTATCTGTGATGTTAAAATCTTATAGAATTATTTTGTGTATTCTTCCCACCTCTTAATTTTTTCTATTGGGTGTCCCTAAAGTCTGGACACATAGGAGATCTCATTAACTATACATATTTTCAAGAAATGAATGAAATTTTCAACATTTTATTTAATTAGAATAAATGAGATTTCATAGGAAAACATAGGAAACACCTAGGAAATCTCATTTATCAAATTAAAATTAATCTCATTAATATGGAAAATAATCCCCAATAGCTAGTGAAAGTTTTTATTCCATATGAGATGTCATGGCTAACATTATGCTAATTAAATAAAATGTTGTTGAGAATTTCATTCATTCTTGCATAATTAATGAGATTTCTGATGTGTCCAAACTTTAGGGACACCCTTTATTCCTGTTAAGTACCTATGATTTTTGTCTTTTATCATGTCAATTTTTTCCAGAAACATTCCCTTGATATCTCCAATTTTTTTGAAACTACTCCAGTATCTTTGCCAAGAAAACCCCATGGAGTGTATTAAGTTATAAAAGAAATGACACCAGAAGATGAACCCATCAGCTCAGAAGGTGCTCAATAAACTACTGGGTAAGACTCCAGGACAGTTACAAGTAGTCCTAGTACTGATGAAGTGGCTGGACAAAAGCCAAAGGAAGCTCAACTGTGGATGCATCTGGTGATAAAAACAAAAGTCTGATGTTGTAAAGACCAAAATTGCAAAGGAATCTGGAATGTAATATTTATGAAACAAGGTAAGTTGGATGTGGTCAAATAGGACCTGATGTTAAATATCAACATCTGGGGTGTCAGTGACCTTAAATGGATGAGAAAAGATTAATTTAATTCAGGTGATCACTACATATAATAGTATAGGAAAGAATCCCTTAGAAGGAATGTAGTAGCTTTCATAGTCAACAAAAGAACAAAAAAAGTGGTAGTGGGGAATAATCTCAAAAATGACCAAATGATATGTTTGAATCAAGGCAACATCACAATGATACAAATCAGTGCTCCAACCACTGATGCCAAAGAGACCAAAATTGCTTAGTTCTATGAAAACCTATAATATCTTCTAGAAATAATGCCCCCAAAAGTTGTCACATCTACCATAGGGGACTGGAATGCTAAAATAGGATATTAAAATATGATTGTAATAACACTTCCTGAGGTTGACATCATGAGCTTCTTATTGCAAAATTCATATTCAAATTGAAAAAAAGTAGGGAAAATCATCAGATTGTAGAGGTATGAACTAAATAACATCTCTTTTTTATTCATTATTTTCTTCTTTTATTATCTCTTTATATTGTTTTTTTTAATGCTTTATTAACTTCTGATTTACATCATTCGTTTCCGCCAGGTTTTGAGTTACAAATTTTCTCCCCGTTTTTCCCCCACCCATCCCCCCAAAACAGCAGTCCCACAGGATATCCCCATCTCCAATCTGCTCTCTCCCATATTTTCTCCCATACCCATTTCGACTTTTCCAGTGGAACTATATGACTCAGTGCCTGTATATCTTATTTCTTAATTACATGTAAGATGGTATTAATAATAGTATACACACACATATTTGAATATTTGATTTTAAAACTTTCAATTCCAGATTCATTCCCCCCCCCCCCCCCGCCACCCACCCCCACTGGGGAGACAAGCAGTTCAGTATAGGTTGTACATATGAGGCTAATGCAAAACAATTACATAGTAGATATATTGTAAGACTGACTATATTTCCCTCCCTCCTATTCCACCTCACACTTGTTCTATTCTCTACTTTGATCCTGTCCCTTTTCAAAAGTGGGTGCTTCCAACTTCCCTCCCCCCCCGCCTGACCTCCCCTCCCTCCTCCCGCCCCTCCTCCCCTTCCCCTCCCCCCCATTCTCCTGGAAGGTGAGATCCCCTATTTAGTGTGTATTTCCCTCCCTCCTCAAGCCAGATTCAATAGGAATAAGGTTGATCTATTCCCTTTTGCCTTCCTATTCTTCCCCTCCATTGTAACCATTTTCCCTTGCCTCTTCTGTATGAGATAGTTTGCCCCAATCTGTCTCTCCCCAACTCCTCTCATTATGTTCCTCTCACCTCTTAATTTCACCTTTTAAGTATCATCCCTTCCTGTTAAATTGGTCCTGTGCCCTCTATCTATATATACCTGTAAACATATATACACACATTCACATATGTATTCATATGCCCGCATACCCTCATATAAAGACATATATATATATATATAATATTTTTTTCCCTAATCCCTTCAACTAGTGAGAAAAGTTTCATAAATTACAATTATTGTTTTTCCATGTAGGAATGTTAATAGTTCAACTTTGATAAGTTCCTTATGATTTCTTTTCCCTGTTTACCTTCTCATGCTTCTCTTGCTTCTTGTATCTGAATGTCAAATTTTTTATTCAACTCTGGTTTTTTCAGCAAGAATGCTTGAAAGTCCTCTATTACACTGAATGACCATATTTTCCCCTGAAACATGATACTCAGTTTTGCTGGGTAGGTGACTCTTGGTTTTAATCCCGGCTCCCTTGACCTCCAGAATATCACATTCCAAGCCCTTCGATTCCTCAGTGTAGAAGCTGCCAGATTCTGGGTTATCCTGATTGTGTTTCCACAATATTAAAATTGTTTCTTCCTGGCTGCTTGTAATATTCTCTCCTTAATCTGGGAATTCTGGAACCTGGCTATAATATTCCTAGGAGTTTTCTTTTTGGGATCTTTTTCAGGCGGTGATCGGTGGATTCTTTCAACCTCTATTTTGCCCTCTGGCACTAAAACATCAGGGCAGTTTTCTTTGAGAACTTCCTGGAGGATGCTTTCTAGGTTCTTACTTTGGTCATGGCTTTCAGGTAGTCCAATAATTTTTAAATTGTCTCTCCTGGATCTATTTTCCAAGTCAGTGGTTTTTCCCATGAGATATTTCACATTGCCTTCTAGTCTTTCATTTGTTTGGATCTATTTAACAGCATCTTGATTTCTCATAAAGTCATTGGCTTCCATTTGCTCCAATCTAATTCTGAAGGAGTGATTTTCCTCAGTGAGCTTTTGAGATTCTTTTTCCATCTGGCAAATTCGACTTTTTAAGGCATTCTTCTCCTCATTGCCTTTTTGAGCCTCTTTTGCCAGTTGAGTCAGTCTGTTTTTTAAAGTGTTATTTTCCTCAGTCAGGCTGTTGATTCTCATTTCATAATTTTCTTGCATTGTTCTCATTTCTCTTCCCAATTTTTCCTCCACTTCTCTTATCTGCTTCTTAAGGTCCTCTACGGCCTGTAACCAGCTTGTATTTTCTTTGAAGCTTTTGGTGCAGGAGTACTGACTTCACTGTTTTCCTCCTGTTCCATGCCTTGCTCCTTCTTATCCCCCAAATAGGAGTGTAACGTTGGAATCTTCTGTCTGCTTTGTTTCCTTTGCCTGCTCATTTTGCCACTCAATTATTTGACTTTTGGGCTTTTTGCCACAGTAGGACTCTGCCACCAGACGGGAGTTTTTGTCCCAAACGCTGGGGTTTTCTCAGCTGCCTGAGGTATTAGATGGGTGCCTTCTCTGAGGTCTCCACACGCTCTGGCAAGCTGGACACACACCCCAGGACCTCCACCCTAGACTGCAATCCAGATCCAAGCAGGTTAAAGCAAGAGCAATTACCCCTCAGACTGGTGCTTGGTCCCCCTACACTCTGCAGGCCAGGAGCTGAAGCCGCCATGTGGCGCTGGCAGGCTGTGCTGTCATCTCAGTGGTTTCTTGCCCCGGGGGTAAAAGCCGGGCACTCCCACTTACTGGGTCCCAAAGTCCAGACTGCACTGGCCTCTCACCTTGTCCTTCACATCTATGTATTGATAAATCTGGAAACTGCCACAGCTGCTGCTGATCTGGAGTCCCTCTGGCTGGGGGCTGGTCAGGCCTGCCCTGGGGCTAAAGCCTCGGTGGTGCTGGGCTCAGCTCCCAGAGCGCTGCGCTGGATCCCTGCTGGCCTGCCAGGCTATCCTCAGCGGGAGGTTAGCTTCTCTGTGTCATTTTGTGGGTTCTGTAGCTCCAAAGTTTGTTTAGAGTCCCCTTTTTACATGGATTGGGTAGGGTGGAAGCCGGAGCCGCAGGAAGGTCGTGCTTCTACTCCGCCATCTTGGCTCCCTTCCCGTAATAGATCTAAATAACATCTCTTAATGAATATGAAGTTAAGGTGAATAGATTTAAGGGATCACATTTGGTACAGGGTGCCTGAACAACTACAGACAGAGGTTTGCAATATTTTATAGGAGGCAGCAACTAAAAATAAAACATTCCAAAAAAATAACAAGAAAGAAAAATGACTTTATGATAAGGCTTTAGAAATAGCTGAGGAAAGAAGGAAATAGAAAGGGAAAGGAGAAAGGGAAAGATATACCCAACTGAATGAATAATTCTAGAGAATAGCAAGGAGAGACAAGAAGGCTTTCTTAAATGGGCAAAGCAAAGAAATAGAGGAAAATGATAGAATGATAAAGATAAGATGTCTTCAAGAAAATTGGGGTGGGGAACTAAATGCAAACAAATATATACAAATTTAGCTCTCTTTCTATATAATATAATATTATATACACACATATATACATACATACACACATACACATAGGATTAATAGGAAATAATAAGTAGATGGAAGAATTAAGAGGAATTAGGAAAAGCATCCTATAGAAGGTAGAATATTCGTTGGAAAATAAAGGAAACCAGGGAGGTCAATCAGAGCAGAGGAGGGAGAACATTCCAGGTATGGGGGACAGACAGAAAATTCTAGGATTTGAGAGATGGGGAATCTTGTCCATAGGAAGCCATGAGAACAGTGTCATTAGATGAAAGGGTACATGGTAAAGAGGAAGGTGTAAAAAAAACTCAAAAAGACAGACTGGGGCAGGTTATGAGGGATTTTAAATGCCAAAGTGTTTATATTGGCTCTGTGAGGCAATAGGAAGCCACTGGAGTTTACTAAGTGTGTGTGTGTGTGTGTGTGTGTGTGTGTGTGTGTGTGTGTGTGTGTG
>NW_027187391.1:35549327-35595819 GCF_028583685.1 Petaurus breviceps papuanus
GTGTGTGTGTGTGTGTGTGTGTGTGTGTGTGTGTGTGTGTGTGTGTGATGATCAGGCTTGAAGTTTAGGAAAATCCCTTTTTGTTCTTCCTTCTTGAAGAGCACCATGGCATCATAAAGATGATGCCATGACTTACAAGTGATTTGGATGTAAATGAGGGAGGGCTGTGCAAAGACACCAGCCTCACTTTCTCCTCCAGAGCCATCTGGATCCAGGAGCAGTATATAAATCAAGATGACTGGAGATGCCCCTGGATGCAGTGGGAAATCTTGGCCTTTTTAAGCTGAGGTCTTTCCCAGGTCTCAGTTTGACTGAGGCTATGCCCATTCAAAGATTAATGTGAGGTTAAAAAATGAGACAAAGAATGGACTCTTTTACCTAGTCAAAAAAAAAAAAACAAAAAGCAACATCAATCTGTGAGGGGAAGACACTCAAGGTTTTGGGGCTAAACACAATAAGTTGCTATTTATATTCACTCTGAGCCTGGGACCTATTTTTGGCCAATCAATGAAAGCAAGAGAGAATTGGGTTTAAGGCATGGCCCATAAGAAGGAAATCTAGCCTGTAAACCCCAAGATATTCTTCAAGATTTCAGCAATCAAGATTTATATTCCTTTTTGCAGAGTACACAGAGGTAAGGGTGTGATACTGTATATGCACAGAGGAAGAGGAAGGAAGAGAGGAGAAAAGAGGAAAAAGGAAGGAAAAGAGGAACAGTGTTGCCCAGTTGGGTCCCATATGGAGCAGCACATTTTACTGACAGGTTGTTGTTTGTCCTTGTTCTTAAAGAGACTCACGATGAAGATGGCCCCCAGAAAAATCTATAGTGGTTGAAAAGAGGGATTAGAGGTGGGGAGAGACCTAAGGTAGGCAGAGCCACTAGCAACTTATTGTAATAATCAAAGCATGAGGTAATGAGGGTCTGCACTAGCGTGGTAGTAGTGTCAGAGGAGAACTTTGTCTGCTTCCTGGCTCTGTGACCTTGAGTAAAAACCTTCACTTCTCTGAACCTCTATTTTTTATTTACAAAATTTAATATTAGCTTTAATAATATTAATACTATTTATGGCACATAATTATTACAAGGATAAAATATGAATATGCATGTTAAGTGTTTTGTTATTAGTAAAATATTCTAAAAAATATTGGATATAATAATGGCCTTTGTTAATATTTAAAACAGTAAGTCAGTCACCAAGCATTTATAAAGAGCTTACTGTTTGCCAGGCACTAAAGTTGCCACATATCAAAGAAACAAAAAAAGGCAAAAAAATAGCCCATATCCTTAAAAAGTTCATTTTCTAATGGTAAGACAAAACAAAAACAATTATATACAGGATTTATCTATATCTATCTGTATCTCGTTTGTAATTGTTTATACATGCATACATATGTATATATACAACATATACCCATACATACACACTCATATATACCCATACATAAATACATACACACACACACATATGGAGAGGGGGGGAGCATTCTTAGAGGTAAGGACCTCCCAATATGTGTTCATGGAATATCAAGAAAGGCTTCTGATCTGAGTCTTGAAAGAGTCAGGAAGTCGGAAGGCTGAGGTGAGGAGAGAAAGTATTTCTAGGTATGGGGGCCAGTTTGGAGAAAAGACATTTGAATTGAAATTACCATTACAGGGCAAGTTTATTTTTTTCTGCTCTATATCCCAAAAGTTATTCTACAATACGATTAAGGCACAAAGGAAAAAATAATAATAATAATATTGATAGAAATAGATTTACAAACTTTTCTGTCTTAAAATTTGAGAGAGAACACATGGTGTTTCATTTTCCATCTCTTAATAAAGCTCTGGTGATAGGTAATGTATTTACTATGTTGCTGTATATTATGTTGTTTCAATAGAAATAGTATTATCAAATAAGCATTTCTTGGATCTTTATGTATACTGCAACAAACTTTTATAGGTAGGTGTTCGCCAAAGCTAATGATTCCTCTCCTGTAAGAACACTGCTGGAAAATTAAAAAAAAAGATTATTAGATGACAATGATGCAATTAATATTTAATTCTAATTCCATCAGACTAAATAAAGACATGTCAGGGTAGTTTAGGCATGGTCATGGAGATGGTCAGAAAATGGGGTAGCTTTGACAGGAAAACAATGTGAAAATGATAAAAAAAAATCCCCAAAGTAGAAAAGCTAGAAATTTTTGTATTAGCTGACATAAAGCAGAAAGCTGCAAGTGTCATCTTTCAGACAACTAGTAGAAAACTCTGAAAGGATTATAAATGAAAATAATTCCTACCCCTCATTTCTTGGCTGCAGGTTACAGGAATTTGATATGGTACATAAATCAGACAAAAATGAAAAAAAAGCTGATTTTTTCTTTATGGATATTTGGATATAATAGAGAATCCAAGGCAAATATTTCTAATTATCTGATATTGCTTCCTTATTTTCCTTAGAATATCTTCCCCTATTTTCTCCTGAAACTGCATTACTTTTATGCCTATTAAGTTATCACCACTCTCCAGAGTTATGGTCTATGGGGAAATCTGGATATCACTAGATTTAGAGTCAAAGGACCCAAGTTCAAATCCCAGCTTTTGTGTATGACTTGGACAGATTTTTTTTCATCTATGGGTCCCAGTTTCCTCATATATGATATGAATTGACCTAAATGGTCCATAATGGCCCTTTGTGTTACCTCTGGCAAGTTATTTAACCTTTCTGACCCTCATTTTCCTGATGTATAAAGGGGTTTGGAAGACACCTGTCAACTGCAAAATTATAATGCTTTAAATATTTTTTTTAATCACAAAAGTTCAGTGAAACTTGAGATTTATAGTAAACCAAGTAGGATATGAAGGGGCAGATGTTAAAGACAAAATGTTTTTTAAACCAGCTGTAGACCTAACTGGAGAAGAGAGAAATCTCCAAGTTTGCTTCTTCCAGCCATGTCTGAGCCAATTGTTGTTCCTTGGCACCATATACCTGTACTCTATCAAGACCAGGTGCAGCCTTTGCCAGCTTGGAGAAGGGTGTTTACATCTGCTCTTTCCCAACTCCTGGGCTGTGCTCAGAGGGAGTAACCTGCTGCAGGGAGATGAATCTACCTCCTTCTAATTATAGCCTTGGCTATTTTCAATCTATTTCAAATATAAATCACCTAATCATAAACATTTCCCCATTAAAACTAAGCATAATTCTGAGACATTACCAAATCATAAGATGGAGAACAAGACCTGGTATTGGATTTAAAGTCTTGTGGCTTCCAAGGAGAAGGGGTAAAAGATGAAAGAATATGGGGGAAATGTAACCATGAATCAAAATAAAAGCGAAGCACCAACCTCCTGCCAATGTTTTAGAAGGGGGCTTTAAACACTGCTGGAATAGTGCCACTTCTGGATTTACAATGAGAGAGGCAGCAAGAAAAGTCCTTATTACCCAGATAAAACACCTCATAGACAAAAACACATTCCTGTAATCAAGTAATGGTAGCCTATAGCAGTTTGCTCTCACAGATTATTACATATTTTCTTCTTTTAAACTGTTCTCAGTAATAAACTGAAGAAAAAAAGTGATACAAGAACTGTTCTGATGAATCATCACTTTGCCAACCCTGCTACTCAACAGTAGATCACCCCATTCACTGATTAATTCATTTATTGTTTCTAGGCTTTGATTACGAAGTGGAACAGGGGGAGATATTCAAAAGTTCCACAGTGACATCCCAGTACACATGGATTTGTAGTGGGGAGCAAAGGACACTGATTGCAAACTTGGAAAATATCACAGGCATTCCAAGATGAGAGTTTGGAGAGACATATGTGCATCAATTAGTAACAGCAGTTACTTAGTTACATTATATGCAATATCAGCCTTTTCTTGTGAACTTCAAAGTAGAAAATTTCCTATTGAGATCTTCAGATAATCTTGCTTCATTTGTTTTCTTTGAATGTGGTCACATATTCAAGAGGCAATTAAGTTCTCTGTTGGGTACTAATGACTAAAATAATTAATCTGGAAAATTCTGCATTAGAGAAATTAATGTATTTACATATCCACCACCAATCCATTGGAGACTAGAGAGCATTCCCTAAATAAGCCTTCCAATTAATAAAAATATATATATTTTCCCCACCCAATCATCTTCTTAAAAATCAAAACTATTATGTTTTACAAAAGAACTGCACTTCAAGAAGTCACAGAATCTGAGTATTGGAATGGACCTTTGAAATTATATTTTCCAACTTTCGACACTATTTAGGTATTACCTCTACCATATCCATACCAGGTAACTGTAACCTCTTCCTAAACACCTACTAAAGCAGTTGATTCCATTTTGAACAACTTGGATTGTCGGAAAGATATTCTATATTTCCCAATATAGCCACATATCATTATAGTAAAGACCTTTCCAAATATTGGGAATCAGAAAACAAAAGTGTTCCTATTTGTAAATTCTGCCCACTACTCTTAGTACTACCTTCTGGAGCTTCACAGAATGAGTCTACTTGCTCTTTTACATGGAAGCCCTTCAAATATATGAAGACAGTATACCACCAAATCTTTTATTCTTCAAGCAAAACTATTTTTCTTGTCCATTTCTCATATGGCTTGGTTTTAAATACTTTAACCATTATTGTCAATGTCCAATCTATCAATGGTGCCTTTTAAATTGAAGCACCTTGGAGGTGGAGCCAAGATGGTGGTGTAGAAGCAGGAAAACTCTGTGTGCCCCCCCAATAACCACCTGAAATACCTATAAAATGGTTCTAAATAAACTTTAGGGCTGCAGAACCCACAAAGAGACAGAGAAAAACAAATATTCCACTCAAGGCAGTCTGGCAGGCTGGCAGAAAGGATACACCACAGCATACTTGGAACAGAGCCCAGCCCCTCGTGAGCCTGCAGTTTTGGCCCCAGGGTGCCCAGATCAGCCCCAGCTGGAGGAACTTCAGGTGAGTATATCACCAGCAGCTGTGGCAGTTTCCATAATTATCGATCCATAAATGCCAAAGACAAAGTGAGAGGTCAGTGTGGATTTTATGGGAAAAGGGGGTAGAGGAGTATAGTCTAGCCTCTGCCCATGGAGGGAAAATTGGCTGAGATGAGGCAGCTGCCAGCATGTGTCTGCTTCAGAGCTCCTGGCCTGTAGAGTGTAGCGGGACCAAACAACCATGCTGAGGAGTAATCACTCTTGCTTTAACCTGCTTGGATCTGGATTGTGGTCTAGGGTAAGGTCCTTGGGTGCATGACCAGGTGCCAGAGCTAGTGGAGGCTTCTGAAAGGGCACCCAACTAATAGCTCCAGCAGCTGTGGAAAACCCAGCAATTTGGGAGAAAACTATCCTCCCTGGAAGCAGAGATTTGCTGTGTCAAAAAATTCAAAAGTCATGTAATTGAGTGGCAACATGAGCAAGCAAAGAAAGCGTGGCAATCTGACTTTAGATTCCTATTTTGGGTACAAAAAGGATCAAAGCATTGAACGGGAAGAAGACAATGAAGTCAGAACTCCTGTACCAAAATATTTCAAGAAAAATATGAATTGGTTACAGGCCATAGAGGAGCTTAAGAAGGATTTGGAAAACAAAATAAGAGAAGTAGAAGAAAAATTGGGAAGAGAAAAGAGAATGATGTAATAAAATCATGAAAAGAGAGTCAACAACCTGACTGAATTAAAAAATAGACTTACTCAAATGGCAAAAGAGGCTCAAAAAGGCAATAAGGAAAAGAATGCCTTAAAAAGCTGAATTTGCCAGATGGAAATAGAATCTCAAAAGCTCACTGAAGAGAATAATTCCTTCAGAATTGGATTGGAGCAAAAGGAAGCTAATGACTTTATGAGAAATCAAGATACTATTAAACAGATCCAAAAAAATTAAAAAATAAGAAGGGAATGTGAAATATCTCATTAGAAAACCACAGACCTGGAAAATAGATCTAGGAGAGATATTTTAAAAATTATTGGACTACCTGAAAGCCATGATCAAAAAACGAACCTAGAAATCATCCTTCAAGAAATTTTCAAGGAAAATTGCCCTGATGTTTTAGAACCTGAAAGCAAAACAGAGATTGAAAGAATCTACTGATCACCTCTTGAAAAAGATCCCCAAAAGAAAACTCCTAGGAATGTTATAGCCAGGTTCCAGAGTTCCCAGATCAAAGAGAAAATATTACAAGCAGCCAAGAAGAAACAATTTGAATATTGTGGAAACACAAGCAGGATAACACAGGATCTGGGAGCTTCTACATTGTGGGATAGAAGGGCCTGGAATATGATATTCTGGAGGTCAAAGGAGCTGGAATTAAAATCAAGAGTCACCTACCCAGCAAAACTGTGTATCGTGTTCCAGAGGAAAATATGGTTATTTGATGAAATAGAGGACTTTCAAGCATTCTTGACGAAAAAACCAGAGTTGAATAGAAAATGTGACATTCAGAATATGATCAAAATGTGACATAAGAAGAGAAGCATGAGAAGGTAAACAGGGAAAAGAAATCATAAGGAACTTACCAAAGTTGAACTATTTAAATCCTACTTGGAAAAATGATAATTGTAACTGATGAAACTTTTCTCAGTATGAAAATAGTTGAAGGGAATAGAAATATATATATATATATACATACATACATACATACATACATATATATGTCTATATAGGAGGGTATATGGGCATCTGAATACATTTGTAAAGGTATGTATATATGTTTACAGGTATACATAGATAGAGGGCATAGGACCAATTGAATAGGAAAGGATGATGCTTAAAAGGTGAAATTGAGAGATGTTAGAGGAATATAATGAGAGGGGAGTGGGAGAGACAGAATGGGGTTAGCTCATATAGAAGAGGCAAGTGGAGTTGCTCCACTATTACAATGGAGGGGAAAAACAGGAAGGCAAAAGGGAATGGGTCAACCTTACTCTCCTTGAATTTTGCTTAGAGAGGGAATAATATACACAATAAATAGGGGATTTTGCCCTATAGGACAGTAGGGGGGAAGGAAATTAGAGGGAGGATGATGGAAGGGAGGGCAGATTGGGGGGAAGGAAGTTAGAAGCACACACTTTTGAAAAGGGACAGGGTCAAAGTAAAGAATAGAAAAAATGGGGGCTGGGATATGATGGAGGGACATATAGCCAGTCTTTCACAATATATCCACTATGGAAATGTTTTGTGTAGCTACACATGTACAACCTATATTGAATTGCATATCTTCCCAGTAAGGGTGGGTGACAAGGGAGGAAGGAAGGGAATCTGGAATTCAAGGTTTTGTAATCAAATGTTTAAAAAATATTATTTTTATTTATTTATTTTTTTGCATGCAACTGGGAAGTAAATTGTACAGGTACTGAGGTATGGGGATACATCTTGCCTTACTGGAAAGTCAGAGGAGGAATGGGGAAGGATATAGGAGAGAGCAGATTGGGGGAGGGGTTATACAGTAGGATGGCTGGTTTGAGGTGTTGGGTAGGGGAGGGACAGGGAGAAAATTTGTAACCCCAAATCTTGTGGAAATGAGTGATGTAAACCAAAAATAAACATAAAATTTACTTTAAAAAATGAAAGAAAAGCACAAAGAAAAAAAATAAAGAATGTTAAATAGTAGAATGCCAAAGATGATACTTGGGGTACTATCCTAGACCTTTAGTTTTAAAATGGAATGTTATGTTTTATTTTATTTTTGTTTTGTCATATATTTCCCAATTATATTTGGATATGATATGAAAAAAAATAACAATAAAAAAATTGAAGCAGGGGCAGCTAGTTGGTGCAGTGAATAAAGCATCAGCCCTAGAGTCAGGAGGACCTGGGTTCAGATTTCGCCTCAGACACTAAACACACACAAACACACACACACACACACACACACACACACACACACACCTAGCCATGTGACTGTGGGCAACTCACTTAACACCAATTGCCCTCAAAAAAAAAATTGAAGCACCTTGAAAGGAACACAGAACTCCAGACACATTCTGACACAAACAATATAATGGAACCATAACCTTCCTTACTTTAGTCTAGACAGTATACTGCTACAAATGCACCTCTTTGTCAACTGCATCATTGAATTTTGTTGTGTTTGGAGGCAGTTAAAATCCTCCTTTTCACATGTTGACCTGGAATGCAGTTGAATAATCAAATACTTTCATGGTTGATTTTTTTTTTAGCCAAAGTGTAGATAAGATCTAAGTTACCTTTTAACTGACATTCTATAACACTATAATTTTATATTATTCCTATCAAATTTTACTTTTTACATTTGCTCCACCATTTCAGCTTTTCAAGACTAGTTTGGATTATGGTCCTGCCATCCAGCATATTAGCAATCCCTACCATTTTGTCACTGAACAATTTAATAAGCCTATATTCTGTGCTTTTCATCAAGTTGTAAAGTAGTTGTTTCTAGGAAATTTACTAGGCTTTTCTGCATTAAAAACTTCCATGTTGCTTAGTGTCAATTATGTAAGTAACATTTTAACTAATACTTATCATATTTCTTTAATGTCAAAATAATGATAAAGGTAACACACAGATTCCTTCCTTCCTTCCTTTTCCTCACTTCAATTAGTTTTAGAAAAATAGCACATTTTATCTTCCCCAACTCCCAGCAACTTGGTAGTAATACTGTTCAGAAGCCTATAAAATCTAAAATGTTTTAATGACTACCTAAGTGTCATAGAACAAAAAAAAAAGAAAATCAAGAAGTCAGCTTGAGAGTTCTTTATGGTATGAGTAAGAATACCATATGAAGATAAAGCCCAGGTGTTAGAAAAAAGAAGTTTCTGTTCTATTGTTTTTAGTTTTCCTGGTCAAGACTTGTGATATTCTTGGTGTGTTAAAATCTCAGAATGAAAATTTCACTTCTGATGCAGATCAACAACTTAACTGTAATTTAAAGTCAGAATTGCCTGGAGCCACTGAGAGACTAAGTAATTTGCTCATGGCCAAATATATAAGAGGCAGGACTGAAACCAACTATTCCTGACACCCAGGTTTTCACTCAATCCATTACACTACTATTCTACTTAGCATTTCTTAGTCTGGGAATTTTTGCAGAGGTGGTTGTGGTCTAATAGACTTAATATATGATTATCATGGATCTTAATTTTATCATATTCTTTTGTATTTTTGCACAAGGTCTCCCAAATGGCATTGGATTCTTAGGATGGCAAGAAGTTAATTGAATATAAAAGCTAACATAAATAAGCTATTTAGCCATTGAATATTTATATAATCATGGCCTATATATCTACATTAAGTAATATAACTCATTTTATGGGGCTTAGCTCTCATTAAGGAGCCATTTATACCTGAAAATAATGGTGAATAACATAACACAGTTCCCCAAAGCAATTTATTTTTAATGTGCTACCAAATGAGCACAGCCACTAATTTGTCAATAAATAAACCATTTTGTTTCCAACATAGCCAGAAGCTACCAATGTGCTTGTTGTTTCTCCAATATTAGCTAGCACTTACCTGTATGAAAGAATTCATTCATACATTTTAAATGAATTCTTATTGTGTATATATAATATCACAATTAAGATTGAATAATTAAAGAAGGATGTTAAATTCTGGCACCAAAAGTAGGCAAAATGAAATGAAACATAGGCAAACATTTATTGATCATCTAATTGTATGAAAAGCACTGTGATAGGTGCTGAGGAAGTTACAAAGTTGCAATTAGAGAAATCATGTTCCTTTTGTCTTAAAAAGGTTAAAAAGGGACTGAACACCAACATAGAGAACTACAATTTAAAAATCCACAGAACATACACAGAAGAGTTGAGACAGAGCACAACATGCTTTTATTATTTAAAATATATTTATTTTATGCAATAAAATAAAAATTTCAAAATAAATTATGTTGTGAATAAAAAACTAATTGCTAAATAGTTTAGCAACTATTTATTTGCTTACAATCGTAAGGCATAGACTTAATGCAACTTTTTTTACACATATAAATTTATTGTATTTCTAGGAAATGAGTAAACTTACACTACATGAAGAAAATGGCAACAGATTAATTTTTAAAGAAAAAGTAAGAAAAAAGGTCTAGTTAAATAGAAGTTATTTCTAGCATCTATTTTCATATTTGCAAATGCGATTCATTTGCAAAACCTCATTGACGTTTTCAAATTCATACTAGAAAGTCAATTAAATCATCAAGAAGTCAAAAGCCAAACATGAGAGAAATAGTTTCTACTCAATTTGATCTTTGATTTCATTGGTCTATATTCCTTTTCATCAAAACTAATAGTA
The DNA here is from genome assembly GCF_028583685.1 of Petaurus breviceps papuanus. Taxonomy (NCBI): domain Eukaryota; kingdom Metazoa; phylum Chordata; class Mammalia; order Diprotodontia; family Petauridae; genus Petaurus; species Petaurus breviceps. The sequence goes on from NW_027187391.1 coordinate 35,559,585, forward strand.
ACTCTTTTACTTCCTGTCATACTGTGCAATTCTAATCTATATCAATTGCATAAATTCTCCCCAAAGTAGTGACTCAATGTGCTGGAGGCCATCCTGTGATTTGTCTGATATCTTGGGGATATCACTGTTTTACTTGGGCTACTCATATTTTAGATCAGTATTGCTCCATGATTAATACAGCAATTTTGATTATTTGTACACCAGTCTAATAGTGTCTTTTATGACATTTCTTATTGACAAATTGTTGTTAATAGACTGAGGTTGATTTATGTACACCATGCTTTGACAGTGCCTTTTGTGTTACCTGTCATTAGGGTTTTTGTGAATTTGTGTTAAGTGACATAAAGGGTTTTACAAACTTTAAAGTGTTTGTAAATGTCAGATGTCATTAAGACTCAAAGGTCTTTTAGATAACCTTTGGACATTAACTTAACTATACATTTAATTCCACAGAGTTAAAGTGTGACTTTTGTTAAGTTACCAAAGATATGAATATAGGTGAAAGAACTGTACAATCCTCAGTTTGACAGATTAAAAAGTGAAACTAGAAGTTATAAGGAACGTAATACTAAATGGAAATTTTAAAAAAAGGCATTGGAAGAGTTGGTTTCTTGAACAGCAAAGAGCTATAAGAATATACTTTCAGTGAGCACTTGGTCATCTTTTGTTTCATCATATATGGTAAGTGTAAGCAGCAGATAAATCAGTGGGGAGATCATTGCACCTTGGGTGACAACCTCTGTTGCAGAGATTACTGTAGTAAAAGAATTCTACATCTAATTTGGTAAGGAACCCCACCCCCAAGAAAAAATGTTTTCATATCCTGTGATTTCAGAGTGAAAGTGGGAACAAGAGAGGATAATGGTATGTTAAAAGCTATTATTTATATCAAGAAATGAAAGCTTTTGAAGGCCTACAGAGTACCAAAAGTTTCATGTTTGTATATCATGAATCTTTTCTTCAAGAAAGCAGTAGGAACATGCAAAACATGGCTAATACTGCATGACACCAGAGAATGGATTTAATTTATCTTAATAGGAAGGAAACTGCTGGTTATAAAAAGAGCAATCATTTCAGAATAAGCTATTTGTGAGCAATCTGATCATTGACTATCTGGATGAAATATTAAAGGAAATACCAGTCTAGGAAAACAAAGGATAAAAATAAGATTGTATGTGATTTCAGTAGCTGTTATAGTTTTACGTGTTTAAATAAACTATTAATTTTCTAAAAAAAATGAGTAATGAACATACTTAATGAAATTAACATAGGATTTACTCACTTCCTAAAAAGAAAATTAATGAAGGCAAAACAGTCATCATAATGAGGAGACCCAAAGAGCCCAGAAACCAGTATTATTAAAATGAATGCTGAAATCAAGTGAGATACAAAAAAGAGAGTTGGATTTTTACTTCAATTAATCAATTATCAAGCACTTAGAATTTTACAAGGGTTATGGACACATACACACATGTGTGCAGCCATATACATATATACCTATATACACAGAGAGAACATATACATATATGTATATGTATTACAGTGTGTATACATATCTATATGTATGTATTGTATCTATCTGTATCTCTATCTATCTATCTATCTATCTATCTATCTATCTATCTATCTATCTATCTATCTATCTATCTACCTATATCTCCACTGATTATGAGGTTCTCCCAATGGTCCTTGTAGAAGAAGACACTATGCTGATTTTATCCAACCCCAGAACACTCCCAGATCTTCTTAGTGAATTCCTTAGTGACATGATAGTGATTTTTAAATCATCCATGAACAAATATCTGGTAGAAAATATTAAACTCCATTATTGAGATAATTGAAAAAAAGAAAAAAAGATTCTTCCTCTGCATTTCTATTAAAGGCAGCCAAAGCCAGTGCTATATGAAAAATTTCTCTCCTAAACCAACTTTTCGTTTATGCTGACTTTCTGACCTCCTTTACCATCATCAGTAACCAACCCCATTATTTTTCAGAAAGGAATGTGACTTGGAATCAGAAGACATGTCCAAGCCCTGATCTTGATCTTAGTTGTGTGAGTTTTGGCAAGTTACTTCTCCTCTTTGACTTTTATCTCTAAAATGAGATAATAGTATTTTTATAGACTATCTCACACTTTTTTTTTAAGATGAAAGAGCTTGTGAATGCTAAGTCATTATGGCATGAATTAATATCATCACAGCAATAGTTTTCTCAAACTCATGTCTTTAAAAATGTATATTCTTCCACATTGGTCTATCCATTTACTCATGTGGTCATATAATAGGAAAGTCCTAACAGTGGTGGACATTCTTCAAGGTAGAAAAATGTACCAAACCTGTAAATCAGAGCTGGTAGGCTCGGAAGGATTTACTTCAGGAATAATTGGTTCTTGGTACCTTTCCCCTCTTACAGAAAGTGTATTTGCATAAATTATCTAGTCTGTTTCAATCATTATAGAGTGTTTGGCATTTACATGGGGCTTTATATTCTTGCCCTTATTTGATGTTAACCCATTCCTGTGAAGTAGGTAATATTATCATACCCAATTTACAGTTGAGGAAATTAAAAGCCAGAGAGGTCAAATGTTTAGCCTAGTGTAATTCTCATAGTAGGTGTTTGATGTGGGATTCTAATCCATTTATTCTTGCCTCCAAGTCCAGGCCTCTATTACATCTTGCTGTCTCTTAGATATGGGTTGTTAATGCTCAACTGAATATACAAATATGATGATCCTTCATAGGAAGGATAATGACACTCTACCTATATTCAAAGACAAAAAAATTGCATGGTGTCTATGATGTCCACTAATGAAAAGAAGGCATTTTCATTTTAATATCCCATTTATATTTATTTGTGATTTTTCTATGCTTGTATAATTATAGACTTAGGAATAGGAGGGATATTAGAAATAATCTAACCTGATTGATTAATTTTACAAGTCAGGAAATTTAGAGGTTAGATGACATGTCCAGGGTTATCTGACTAGTAAGTGTCAGAGCAGAGATTCAAATTTTAATTCTCGTTCTCCCTGTTGAATCCATTATAACTGTTTAATGGTGACCCAAACTTTATGAATACACAATTCTCATCATCTGGGTATTTGGAAAAGTCTATCTGTATATTTAGCATCCTGCAGACACCACATTGATTTCTTTTTGTTTTTGTTGTTTTTGCTTTTTGGAGGGCAATTAGGGTTAAGTGACTTGCCCAAGGTCACATAGCTAGTAAGTATTAAGTGTCTGAGGCTGGATTTAAACTAAGGTCCTCCTGACTCCAGGGCCGGTGCTCTATTCACTGCACCACCTAGCCACCCATCAGAATTGATTTCTTAGACTTCCATATAGATCTAAGCAGCTTTAGATTTTTATATCTAAATAATATTAGTATAAAATATTAATTTCATTAAGACTGCATCTTTATGTTGATGTTGTTCCAGAATTTGATATTCATGTGACAAAATTCGTTCTGTCAGTGCAGATTATGAAAAAATAAATAACTCCAATAAAAACTATAATGTATATAAAACTTTAAGTTTTGCAAAGCATTGTACATATGTTGTCACATTTGGACCCCACAACAATCCTGTGAGGTAAATATCTGGTAGATAAAGAGATAGTTGTTTAGTTAGGAAGACTGAGTTCTTACCCTATCACTTTGACATGCTGCTTCTATAATATTGGGCAGATCATTTAGCTTTTCAGTGCACCAAGCAACTCACTAAGAGTTGCAGACCAGTTACTTATTTGCATATAGAGAAAATTTCAGAGGGGGTGGGGTCAAGATGGTAGAGTAAAAGCAGGAACTTGCCCAACCACCTCTAATATCTGTAAAAACATAACTCTAAACAAATTTTAGAGATGGAGAACCCACAAAATGAGAGAGTGAAATACACCTTCTACTGAAGTCAACCTGGAAAGCCAAAAGAAAGTATCTTTTGCACCAATCTGAGAGCAGAGCACAGTCCCGTGGGGGCTGCACCTGCAAAGAGACTCAGCACAGACCGGCCAGAGCAGGCCTCATTGGACCAAACCACTGGCAGCTATGGCAGTTTCCAGACTTCTCAACCCACACACACCAAAGAGAAAGGAAAGTCAGTGGGGAAACTCTGTTGGACCTGGGTGAGAGAAGAGCACAATCTAGTCCCTGCCCCTGGGGTGCTGGAGGTGGCCACAGCTGCAGCAGCCAGGCAGCTGCTTCTGGAGCTCCACTCCCACAGGTGGTGGGGGGAACAAGCAGATGATCAAAGGGCAATTGTAGGATTCTCTTTACCCATGCTGAGGCAGGATTCTCTTGCTTTACCCTGTTGGATCTGGGTTGCAGTCTTGGGTGGCAGTCCTGGGGTGAGGAGAAGCACTGGCATGACAGAGCTTGTGCTGCCTGTGTATAGGCAGTTTTCCTCAATAGTTCTGAGGCAGGTGCTGAGAAGTAGCTCTGACAACAGCTGTTCAAAACCCCAGAAATTTGGGGTACAGCACTCTCCACTCTGGAAGCAGAGTTCTGCTGTGGCAAAGAGTTCAAAAGTCAAGTAACTGGTTGGGAAAATGACCAACCAGGAAGAGAAATCAGACTATAGAATCATTCTTTGGTAATAAAGAACTTCAAAACATAAAACCAGAAGGAGACAACAAAGTCAAAACTCCTGCATCAAAAGCCTCCAAGAAAAATATGAATTGATTGCAGGCTATGGAAGAACTCAAGAAGGATTGTGAAAATCAACTAAGAGAAGTAGAGGAAAAATTGGGAAGAGAAATGAGAATGATACAAGTAAATAATGAAAAGTGAGTCAACAGTTTGTTAAAGGAGACACCCCCAAAATACTGAAGAAAATAACACCTCAAAAATAACCTAACTCAAATGACAAAAGAGGTCCAAAAAGCCAAATGTCTTAAAAAACAAATTGGCCAAATGGAAAAGAAAGTCTAAAAGCTCACTGAAGAAACTAATTCCTTTAAAATTAGAATGTAGCAAATGGAAGCTAATGATGTTATGAGAAATCAATTATAAAACAGATCTAAAAGAATGAAGAAAATAGAAGACTATGAGAACTATCTCATTGGAAAAATGATTGACCTGGAAAATACATCCAGGAAAGATCATTTAAAAATTATTGGACTACCTGAAAGCTATGATCAAATTTCCTTCAAGAAATTTTCAAGGAAAGCTGCCTGGATATTCTAGAACCACAGGGTAAAATAGAAATTGAAAGAATTCACCAATTGCCTCTTGATAAATATTCCAAAAAGGTCAAGGAGAAAATATTACAAGTGGTGAGGAAGAAATAATTTGAGTATTGTAGAAACACAATCAGGATAACACAAGATCTGCTAGCTGCTACATTGGAATATGATATTCCAGAGGTCAAAGGAGCTAGGATTAAAACCAAGAATCATCTACCCACCAAAACTGAATATAATATTTAAGGGGAAAATATGGATATTCAAGGAAATAGAGGACTTTCAAGCATTCTTGATGGAAAGACATGAGCTGAACAGAAAATTTGACTTTCAGATACAAGAATCAAGAGAATCATGAAAAGGTAAACAGGAAAGAGAAATCTTAAGGAACTTATTAAAGTTGATTTCTTTGCATTACTACATGGAAAGATGACATTTGAAACTCTTGAGACTTTTCTCAGTATTTGGATAGTTGAAGAGAATATAGTTATACACACACTTGTGTGTATGTGTGTATATCTATATGTGTGTGTGTATACTTGTGTATATGTATACATAGAGGGCACAGGATGAGTTTAAAATGAAGGGATAATATCTTAATTTAAAATTAAGAGGTGAGAGAGGAATGTATTGGGAGAAGGAGAAAGGGAGAAATAGGATAGGGTAAATTATTTTATATAAAAAAGGGAAAGAGAAAGCTATTACAATGGAGGGAAAGAGCAGAGAGGTGAAAGGGAATAAGTCAACCTTACTTTCCTTGGATTTGGCTTAAGGAGGGAATAACATACACACTGAATTGGGTATCTTATTCTACAGGAAAATGGGAGGGGGAAGATGATGAGAAAGGGAGAAGATAGAAGGGAGGGCAGATTGGGGGAGAGGATAATCAGAAGCAAAAACTTTTGAAAAGTGACAGGGTCAAAGGAGAAGATAGAATAAATGGGGGGTGGGAGAGGATGGAAGGAAATATAGTTAGAATTCACAATATGACTACTATGGAAATGTTTGGCATAACTACAAAGGTATAACCTATATTAAATTGCTTATCTTCTCAATGGGGGTGCATGAAGAGGGAAGAAGGGAGAGGATCTAGAACTCAAATTTTTTAAAACAAACACAAATTTGTTTCTACATGCAACTGGGATATAAGATATACAGTCAGTGGGGTATAGAAATCCATCTTGCCCTACAAGAAAGGATAAAGAGAGTAAGGGGGTGATAGAGGGAGATAGAAGAGAGGGAAGACTGTACAGTATGCTTGCTATTTTGTGGTGCGGGTAGCAATGAAATGGGGAGAAAATTTGGAACACAAAATCTTATGGAAATGAATGTTGAAAATTAAAATTAAAAAAATGTAAAGAAGAAAGAAAAATTTCAGATTCTGGCAAAATTAAAACAACCTGGTGGATATATGGACAAGATAAAAACATTTATGTGGGCTTCACTTACACACACACACACACACACACACACACACACAGAGTTCTGTGTTTTACAAAAGAAATGAACTATCTAATTTAATGGATCTATATGATAGACTCTACATGGTTAACAGGTGTGATGTACTGAATGTAAATATCTGAAATTATAGGTTAGCTTTGAAAGAAGCAATGGAGGAATTGGGCCTGTAAGCACAAAAGTTAAAAATTTAAAAAATTCTAAAGGCTTAAAAATAAATAAACACACACATCAACCCACAGGTTATAGCATCTCTTCACAATCTTTCACATTCCATTCAAAGATGCAAAAACCATTAGTCATCATTAACAGAACTTTAAGTTTTATATCATAGTATTATCCTAACAGAATATTTCCTCCTTTTACAAGTAATGTCCTGAATTTGGATTTTCAAAGACTGTTATTGTTCCTTTATTTTATGTAGTTATTCAGTATATTCCAATCCATGAGAAGTGGTGAGAGCAGTTCTGTTGAAGGCTGTACTGATGATTTATGAAGCTGAAAGCAAATAGACCCCAAATTAGGTTTCAGAACTGCAGTGTAATTTTTATCATGTAACAAGGAAATTCATTTACAAAGACTATCCTGCAGCTCTGAAAGGCACTCTAAAGATTAAGTTCAGTTTGACAGAAGGTTGGAGATTTAATTTTAAATTGGGAAGGAAAAATCAGATTATCAATCACCTGGAGAAATCCAAAATAGAGCTTAAAAATTGTTGATTTAATTTTTTATTTGTAAAACCTTTATTTGGTGTATAAGTTTTGATGTAAGGGTTTTTTTGTGATACTGATGAAATACTACAAAATTTTAAAATAGTTGATCATAAACCAAGTTCATAAATAACAAGTAAAATGACACAAAAATCATTCAGTTAAATGCTTAACATCAGGTCTTATTTAAGAATTTACCCTTTTGAGAACAATTCAGAGAGGAGAAACAAACTGAGACAAAAAGCTATTTTTCAGACAACAAAAATCTTCCTTGACTCAATTAACAATTAAAAGAACTATTCATTAATGGAATCTTAATTTAACTCTGTTCTACCAGGACTTAGTCTGCTTATTACAAAGTTAATTTAAGATCACCTTTTATAGGAGTTGCTCACCTAATTGATCATAAAAGCTTCTTTAATTAATATTCCTAATTAGTTGCCTTGATGTTTAGAAGTCTTTTTTCTCCCTCCATTCAACTGAAATGCTCAAAGAATTAAAAAAAAATTTACATCAAGGTTTCTTTTAAATTGTAACCATCTAAATATCCAAACAGTCTTCTCCATTTCCTTTAAACTAACAGACTCTCCATGACTATCTGTTCATGAAAATGAGGGTGAGGTTATTTGGTGCTTATAAAACAATTCTGATTCACTTGGTATTTCTTTGATGAACATCCTGGATGACCTTGGATGGTCAAGCAAAATAAAATGTATCAATAAATGCTGTTCATTTTAAATAGGACAGAAACCTTTTGAAATTGAAACAGAATGGAAGAACTACTCCCAATAGTTTCTGGAAAGTGAATTTATTTTCTTTATCAAAATTTAACTTCATTAGAAATATTTCTTCATACATACTGATATGCATAATAAACATGCCAAAGTGTAATAATCCTTAGTTTCCTCTGAAAAATTTCCATTTGTGTGATTGATTAAAAACTATGGATTCGTTTAATACCTTTTTCTTTTGAACTCCTTTGAGCACTACTTTGAATTGTAGCTGATGAAAAAAGAAATGCTTAGGTACAGAATTATGTAATGCATGTGGAAAAAGATATCCATCTTCATCCCCTTTAAAAACAGGATATTGCTTTTTCTTTTCAGTTCATTTGATAATTCATGGAGTGTTGCTCTGGAACCTACAGAATTAAAACAAAAACTTAGAGAAGAGTATTTTTGAAGTAGACCATCTATGGAGGATCAGTCCATGAGGCCCCCCCACCCTCTTTGCCGCATTGGCCTTCTTTTCACATTGACAACACCTTTACCTCTACTGCCTTTCCTAAGATTACTATGTTCCTTTCTTAACCTACTTTGGAGGAAGCACTCAGGCAAGCCATCCTGCATTCTCCAAACTTGCACCAATCTATGATGCACAGACTATTTCTCCTCCTTGCTCTCTTTCTGGTATCTTCCCTGCTTTGTTCAACTTTTCTTTTGTGGCATTTCCTCCCTACCCCTGCTAAAGTGTATTTTGAGGGCAGGGAATGTCATTATTTTGCTTAGCTTTGTTCTTCCAGCACTGTGATCAGTGCCTGATAAATAGGGGGAAGAGAAAGGCATGCACATTTATATAGTTCCTACTATGTACCAGACACTATGTTAATAACTTTACAAATATCATCTAGTTTGAGCTTCACAATCCTGATTGGTAGAACTGTTATTATCCCTAATTTTAAAGGTCAGATGAGGCAAATAGAGATTAAGTGACTTATTTAGGGTCACACAACTGGTACATGTCTGAGGCTAAATCTGAAGTCAGATTTTCCTGATTCCAGGCCCAGAACTCTATCTACTGTGCCACCTTGCTACCTCTTTTGTTGTTCAGTTGTATAGCCGTGTCCAACCTTCATGACCCCATGAACATATCCATGGGACTTTCTTGGCAAAGATACTGGAATGTTTTGTCATTTCTTTTCCAGTGTGTCCCCATTTTACAGATGAGGAACTGAGGCAATTAGGGGATAAGTAACTTGCCTGCAGTCACACAACTAGTAAGGGTCTGAGGGCATATTTGAACTTAGATCTTCCTGATTCAAAGCCCAGTTATCTATGTCTGTCTGTCTTGCCTGAAGGATTTAGGGGAGGTCTTTGACAACAATTGCAAAGAATGAGGTTTAGACAGGTTGTGATCTGCCCTTTTAGAGATAGGAAACATGGCCTTGAGGTCACAAATACACACAATATACATACATTCTCTTACTATTTGCTAAGTAAATGTAAGCTCATAGGAACATAAGTCTAAAGTTGGGAGGACCTTAAGAGAACATCTTGTCCAATTACCTCATTTTACATATAAGGAAACTAAGGCCCAGAGAGGTCACCCAAAGTCATATAAATGGTAGTTAAGCACTGTAAAATAGGTTTCTTTGCATTGTAGTTGGCATTTCTTTTTCAGATATAACTTTTAGAATTAAGCAGTTTTCCCTTAGGTCCAGAAAGTACAACTCTCTATTAAACTGTGTCTGTGGTTAGCAAATTTTGAAAGGACCCCTTTTATTTTCTCCTAGGAAATTATTTCCTTTGTGAATGTCTAGATCTTTTTGACAATTAATGGTTCAAGAAATAGTTTTAACCGAATGATCATTCAATGAATCAACAAATATTACAGAATTCTAAGTCATACAAGGTTTGCAAAGTATTCAAAAGTATACAAATAGTATAAATTTTAACTCTCTGGGAATAGTCAATCTAGATTTGGATATAAACACAAGAAATTAGATAAAAGAGCAAATGCTTAATGAAAATTATCAGATAAATGTCGGGTAATTCCAGAAGTCACAGGATAAAAGATATAGAATGGGAAGAATCCTCAGAGGTCATAAAATTTATTTCCCTCATTTTACAGAAGAGGAAAGTGAAAATCAGAAAAACTACATGATTGACTCTGTGTAATACAGCTCATAGTATCTTCTGTGGCATTCAAACTCAGGTCTTTCCAACTAGATCTCCACAACTTTATCCACTGTGCTACACTTCTACAAGAAAAACAATTCAATTCAATAAAAATATGTTTATAAACTACTATGTAAGGCTCAATGCCAAAAAGTAGAAATATAAACAAAATAGTCCCTGCCCTTAAGAAGAATACTTTGAAAGGAGAGAAGGTCATCACAGTGACTTGACAGATTAATAGTACAGATGATCAACATTCTTAGAGGCCAGCAGAGGAAGGGGTCACCTCAAGTTGAGGTAGTTAGTCAAAATGCAAAAGAAAATGGTATTTGAGCTGTACCTCACAGGATAGGTAGAATCTGGATATGTAGAAGAAACGGTGACATTACAAGTCAGGAACAATGCCATGATTGAAGCACAGAAGCCAAAAATGAAATCTGAGAAGAGAATTTTGGGGACATGAGAAGGTCGAGATGCAATAAGTTTATTAGTTCACTAAAGATAAATATCTGGTAGGAGAGAAATGGAAGATGACTGTAAAGGTAGCACTAAAACACAGATATATCTTTGATTTTATTTTAAAATAACAAATAGTCATTATCTTTTGAGCAGCTTCCTTTAGTCTAGTGGTACTATACCTTTTCTGAGTGTGTCATGTATCCACTTGGCAATCTGGTGAAATCTACAGATCCTTTCTCAGAATCATTTTTTAAAGTTGATAATTGAAGGAAATATTAAATTTCAGTTAGAGATTAGTGAAAATAAGATATAGGACTTTTCCACTCATCTGGGTTCACAAACCCTTGAAATTTATACACAGATCTGCAAGTGGTCCATGGACTTCAGGTTAGGAACTCCTGCTCTAAACTGTCCTTCACTTACAGATTTGTTTCTCTGGTTGTAAGAGAGCATTTTTACTTTATTTAAATTGCCTTTGTTTTTTTCTATAAAAGTCCTCATGTGACCTCCTCCTATTCAGTGGTGTCTTGAATCACACAGAAGTGACTATTATCTAGAGATTTCCTAAATACCAAAATAGTGAAAACCTGATCATTAACCTTCTATTGGGACCTACTAAGCTATGTTCTATTTCATTTGGCTGCCGGTCTAACTCTCCCAAGTGCCCAAAGAGTTAAAACCCATGTATTTCTCTCTGCTTGGCTGTCAGGGTTAAAGAAGCTCATATTTGATATGGTCTATGAGAAGTAGCAAACACGCTATAGCTAGCTGAAGGCCATATTGATGATTTATGGAAGCTGAAAGCACAGAGTTCCTCAATTAGGGGTCAAAGCAGCAGTGAAATTTTTTACCACAGAACCAGAAAATTCATTTTCTAAGACTCTGCTAGAGCTTTGAAAGTCATTGGAAAGATACCCTGTTTGGCAGAGGGTTGGAAGAGACATTTCATTTTTAATTTGGGGGATAGTATCAAGTTATATCAAGCAGAAACAAAGCAAAAAATATCAGAAATTGTAATGATTAGTACTTAACGATTTTATCATTTATTTTGCTTTCAAAATTCTACAGGTGACTTAACAATAGGATTAGACTATTAAATAATGTACATTTTTAAACAATGATTTTTAACACACAGCTAGGATTCATTTTCACTCAGGGTAAGCTTCGAAGACTCAAGGGCAAAAGGAAGTTCACCTTGACATCAGTGGAGGTGGGTTTAATATTTTCTTTCATAATAATTGGTTTTAACAAATTAAAACAATTTATTCATCATTGATTTCTTAGTGATTTGGACATTTGTGGTATTTATAGCAATTTACTCATAATAATTAGGTCCTCTGCTTAGTTTTTGCCTTGCAGAAGAGTAAATGCTTTGAGTGATGACTAAATTTAAGTGACCTTGTGAGAAATCCACCATTGACCCACTGCAGCTGCACTTTGATAATACATTAATTATGATAATCATACATACTTTTAAAAGAGTTTCCACATGATATGCTCATAATGCCTATATTTTAAAAATGTGTATTCTTCTGGGCACAGAGACAAGACGACAGAGTAGAGAAAGCACTTAGTTGATGTCTCCCAACATTCCCCTCCAAACAAACAAACAAAACCAAAACACCTCAAATTGAATTCTGGAATGACAAAGTCAATAAAAGGTCAGAATTATATATTCCTATAGCCCAAAGCAATTTAAGAGGATGGAAATAGAGATCTTTCACTCAGGGCTCAGAGCCCACTTTTATGAAATACCCATGGTGTGATTAGGTGGTAGCAACAGAAGCAGGAGCAGCAGCTTTAGGAGCTAGAGATAGTAAGGGGACCTGGCAACTAGTCAAGAAGAAATTACAGGGGTCCACTGTGCTAAATAATAAACTATGTTCGACAAATTTATCGCACGTTTCCACATCTGCATCATGGTTCAAGGGTAGACAGACATACTTTCCTTCATGAGGAGGGAGAGCCACAAGAAACAGTATCGCTTCCAGTCCCAACAGATCAAGGACCCAGAGGAAAAGTACTGATTCAATTCAAGGCAGCAGGGGGGCCCTTTCCGGGTAAATTCCAGATGGCAGACCAGGAGAGCAATGACCACCACTCTCCTCAGATCAAATCGCCTTGGAAGTACCAGAAACTTCCAAACTGCCAGACACAACTCTGAAAACAGTAGTGCAAATAAGAGTGTAACTTCAGACAGTGCTCCTTCTCCCCACATACATATACTAGGAACAGAGCCTAACTTTAACAAAGTTCAGAATCAACAAACAAGCTGGAAAAATGAACAAACAACCACAACAAAAATAATAGATGATAAAAAGCTACTAGGATGAAAGGGAAGATAAAGACTCACATTCAGAAGATAATGAAGTAAAAACAATTACAAGAGAAACCTTGAAGAAAAGAAAAATGTGAATTAGACAGAAGCCCCCCCAAAAATCCTGAAGCAACTCCAAAATAAATTTAAAAATTATATGAGAAGTAAGGGAGAAATTAGGTAAAGAAATGAGAGCAAGGATGAAAATTATGAAAAGATAAGTACAAGCTTGGTAAAAAAAAATTGAAAAAATATTTCAAAAACCCAGAATTTTCTAATGAGAAACATATATGACAAAACTCCACTGATAAAAATAACTCCATAAAAAGCAATATTCGTGTATCAACAATGCAATATTTATAGTGACTACAGTAAGTAAAATATGCTGATATGGTTATTAATCACAAAATATACCAGGCTCTCTACATGGGGGATAAAGCTAGAACATTTATTCAAATACCAGAAAACTGAGTCCCCAAACCAGAAAGTTCAAAACCATCACAGTAGTTATGAAGTTGGCACACATAGTTAATGTAGTAAACACCCACATTCTTAAGCCTTCAAAACATAACAGGCTACCTCAGACAAAGGTCCTCCTCTCCCTACTCAGGGCAACTGCTCAACATCCATGCAGCTTGCTTCCAGCAGCTCCAACTCCTCACAGTCCCCATCCCTGGCAGTCCTCAGCAGGAGTCCCTAGCAGAAATTCTGGCTGGCTCAAAAACAGGAGTTTGTGATGCTGCCACTGCCACCACCACCACAGCTGCTGCCACTGCTGCTGCCACCATGATTCCAGTCACCACTAGCACTCTAGCTTGGCTTCCTCTTCCTCTTGCACCACCCCTTCCTGCTACATCTGCAAGTTCAAGGGGCATGGAAGATCTTTAAATCCCTTACAATTAGCCAAATGGAAAAAAGTACAAAAGTTTGCTCAAGGAAATAATTCCTTAAAAATTAGAATTGGGAAAGTGAATAGTAATGAATCCTTGAAGACATCAAGAGACAATAAAATGAAGCTAAAAAATGAAAAAAAATAGAAGAAAATGTCAACTATCTCATTGGAAAAACAACTGACCTGGAAAGCAGACCTCAGAAAGTTAAGAATTAATGGATTACCTGAATATCATGTTCAAGGAAAGAGGCTAAAACTATATTTAAAGAAGTTATCAATAAAAAACCACCTAAAGATCCAAGAAAAAGAAAGCAAAATAGAAATTGAAAAAATCCATGAATCACCACCTGAAAGAAATTCCAAAATAAAAATTCTGAGGAATGTTATAGCTGAATTAAAAAGTTCTGAGATAAAAAAAATTACAAACAGCCAGAAATAAATCTTTCAAATACCATGAAGCCACAGTCAGGATCACACAATATTTATCAACCACTACATTCCTTGAGTGGAGGTATTGGAATATGGTATTCTGTCAGACAAAAGAGTTGGGATTGCAACCAAAAGTAAGCTACCCAACAAAGCTCAATATTATCCTTCAAGCAAAAAAAAAAAAATTAAATAGTGGAATTTTAAGCATTCATGATGAAAAAATAAGAGCTGAATTGAAAATTTGACTTTCAAAATTTGACTTTCAAATAGAAGACTTAAAGGAAGCATGAAAATGTAAATGTGAAAGAGAAATTCTAAGGGACTCAGTAAGGTTAAGCTATTTACCTTTCTATATGAGAAGATGATACATGTAACTTCTAGGAATTTTGTCATTATTAGGGCAGTTTTCTACATAGAAAGAGGGTGTGGGAGTGAGTGGATTATGTTGGTATGATGTAAAAATATTACATTTAATTTTCAGGAATTGTGTTGCTTGGGCAAAGGTGTATAGCTCTTGTGCTATGCTCTTAATTTCCTTTTCAATTCCTTCTGCTTTGACTGTCATTTCTTTTTACTGTTTTCCTCTAGCTTTATCATTTAATTGAATATATATATAACATTTACATACACATTTACATATATGTGTGTATGAATATGTATGCATGCAAATGTATGTTTATATACATGTGTGTATTTTATATATGTGTGTATGTGTATATATAAGAATAAATACATATATTTTGAGTTTATATATCTCTTTTAGGAATTCTAGTTTCATTTATTACCAAATTGTTTTTCTAATAAAACTTTTTTTAGAAGATTTAGTGTCATTCTCTTTAATCGTGCCTGTTCCTTGAAATGTCTCTGTCAGTATAATAGCTATTTGTGGCGGGATTTTTTTTTTGTTGTGGTTAATTCTTCCAGTTTACTCCTTGAATTTCAACTTCTTTTTAGAGTTCACCCCTCCATACTTCTGAAGGCAAAGTCTGGATTGATCCTGTTGTTTCTACGGTATTGAGTGCTCTTTTATTCCAAGACATTGAAATCTTACTAACAACCCTGCAAGATAGGTACAACAGGTATCAATTCCACTCTAAAGATGAGAAAAGTTAATCTTAGAGGCATTAAAAAAGTTATCCATGCTCATGTATCTAGTAATGCTAGAGGCAGGATTTAAACCTATATCTCTCTTGCTTCCCAATAATTTGTTTCTCATCTTATATATCTTTTTGTATTATAAAACATTTGAATTATATATTTATTTCAAGAACATCTAGCCAGTTGAATTATGAGGAAGATGGATTAGATAGATACATAAAGTCTATGTTCACAGTAGCATATTATACCTTTGCCCCAATTCATCTCATTAGGTATTCAGAAAATAAAGTTATAATAAGCATTTCCATATATTTTGTAATATAGAAAGAAAAATTTGAAAGAAAACAACCTTGAAGTCAGGAGAGTTATGGATTTGAATCTTGCCTCTGATACTGACGAAATATGCTACCATGGAATCAGTCAGTCTCTCTGAGCCTTGACTCACTCATCTGTAACATGAAAACAATACCTGTTATATCTCTCTTCCACTGTTTTTATATGAATTCAATGAATCAATATTTGCAAAGTGATATGTAAATGTCAAATATGAAAAAATACAAAGTACATGAAAAAATTGACACAAATATACCTTAATTCTTCATAGATTCATGGTTTCAATGATTTGAGCATTCTTTATACTGTCGCTATTTCTCTTGATACCTGATGAATTGACATATTTCAAAATTTGCAAAAATGTCACTATATTGCAACAATCTGTTAAGTATAGAAATCCAAAAAATTGTTAGAGTGGTGTTGTACAAATCAAATAAAATGTATTCAAGGAAGGTAGGTTTTTTTGGATAGGTAATGATAGATATGATTTAGTGAAAATATTTATTTCTGTGTCTTATCAATTAATCTACTTTTTAACATGAGAATCTAACTATAGCATAGATAACATGATTGATTTTGCATATGCTCCAATTATTGGAATGGGGAGGGGGTGAAAAGTGAAAACTTAAGTGAAACTTCATTCCTTCATTATTTTTAATCAAAATACTTTTAAATTGTTGGTAGCAATATGTAGAATGAGAAGATCCTGATCCCTGATGACATAGTGTGAACTGCTAAATGAATAAATGAGAATGTTGGTATAAATTCTTGGAGGCATTAATTTATGCCTTTAGACTGGCTATCCATTACTGTAATTTTCAGGGGTTAATTAATTAAAACAAGTTAGAGCTCATTGTTCAGATTTCACACAATTATAATTACAAATAATATGTTATTTGACCTTATCTAACAGTATCACTACATTTGAGGGTATGAACTAAGTTCTTCTTCCTTGTAATTCATCACAATGTGCAATTGGCAAAATTGTTAGAAATCAAATATGACAACTGACAGCAGGACACTTTCCAAATGTGACCTACAAATTGGTTGTAACAGTGCATGGTTGAAAATGTTCCTTTATCTGAAACATTTTTAGATAGCAATACTAATGATGGTGATAAAATACATTAAATAAAATAATTGAAAGGACTTTTTATCAGTTGTTAAAACCACTCATTGGGAGAAAAATCTAAATTCCCAAAGCCATAGGATTACATAAAATTATAGTTCTCTGCTCTCTTAACTGTTGGCAGAGTAATGGATGAATGATAGACATATTGGCATCACTGCAATGTGAAGAGAATATAAGAAAGGTCCTGAGCATATTGAGCAGGTCCCTTATGAATTCATGTTGAATTGAATGGAATAGTAGTCATATCTGTAAAAGTACAGCCAGAAATTCAAAACTTTCCTGGTTATCCTTTCTGGCCATCTTGCTAGAATCACTTGCCAGGTCTTAGTGTAGTGACTGTGAAGATAATCCTGTGACTGAAATCTCAATACATGTATTGATTCACTGGAGATTCAATTCCATCCCAATTTGGAAATCAGATCCTTCTTTTTCTTATGAAGGTTAAACAAGTCCTTATCAAAATATAAGCATCATCTATAACTCAGGGGTGGGGAACCCAAGGCATTAAGGCCACATGTGGCCCTCTGAATCTGAGAATCAGTCAAAGCACCTCACTTGAGGACCTAGAGCGTCACATGGGGCTTCAAGCCCACAGCTTCCCCATCCCTGATATATCTTCAGAGGAGCAAACTCCTTGCAAGGTGCTCCCGTATTTTGTGTATAAGCAGAGATCTGGGGCGGGGGGAAGAGACTCCTAATCAAGTAAGTGGGAGAAGCCCACATATATAAATTGGGGAGATAGGTTCATTGCTGGGTTTCTTAGCAAGCCTCATGGTTCTGGAACTTCACATACTTCCATACTCAAGGGATGAATTGGAGATAAAAGCAGAACTTTCACATGTATGGCTTACACTCTTCAATGAAGATGTGAACCTCTGGGACTAGAATATCTGAATTTGCCTTGGATATATTTTGTTTTAAAGAAAAATAATGCAATAATGTTGAAATATGTTCAATATAATATTGCATGTATAATCTATATTGTTGCTTACTATTTTGAGAAGGGAGAAGGGAAGAGGAGGGAGAAAAATTTAGAACCCCAAATTTTACAGAAATAAGTGTTAAAACCTATCTTTATGTGTAGTTGGAAAAAAATACTGTAAAGAAAGAAAAATAATGAATTCCTCAATTTTGGGGTTGAGAAAATCTATTTGTTTTGCTTACAGCATCTTATAATGTGTACTTCAGTGGTCATCTAATTCAATTCATATTTAAGACCTAAGTGTGAATGAGAAACCACTACCTTATATGGCATCTTATACCACTTTTTGACTTCTCTAATTATTTGGAAAATGTTTTTTCTTACCTTAAACCTAAAGGTGCTTTTATGACTTGTAACCAATTTTCCTGGTTCTCCTCTGTGAGGCCAAGCAAAGTGATTATAATTCCTGTTAAATTGTTGTAGTATTTCCTTAACCTCTGGTGACAAGGCATGAAATTGTAAAGTTTTCATTGAATAATTTATTTAACATGACATATTAGAAAGGTAGTGTGACATAGTAGAAAGAGAGATGACGTGTAATCCAGTACAGTTTTTCAAATTCCATCTCTGACAAATACTGGTTATGTGAACCTGAGTAAGTCTCTTAATTTCTCTGTACTCCAAAGAGCTCTCTAAGACTTAAGTTTCAGAAAATTTTTCAAGCTTTCTTGGAAGAGGGAATTTCCTCACCAGAGAATTTCCTATATCATTATAACCATAGGACTAATCCCTGTCCCTAAGATGGAATATTATTTTAACTTCTTAAAATCTACATAAAATAATGGTTTTAATATCCCAATAGATTAAAATTTTTACTCAAAAAGTACTAGACATAATGATTTGAGAATATGTGCCCTTTTAATAGTCAATGAAGTGGTTATACACATTTTTTTTTCTCTTGTAAAGTCTTAAATTTCGAACCATATGCAATGTCCTTCAAATAACATTGATGACTTCAGAATATTGAAACTAAGTGAAACCCTTTTGAGATTAGAATTTCCTATAAAATAAAAATGCTGTGTACATTTATCTTTTTTTTTTTTTTAAAGCAATTTAGGTTAAGTAACTTGCTCTAGGTTACACGGCCAGTTATTTGTGTTTGTGTGTGTGTGGGTGCTGAGTATCTGAGGCCAGAACTAATCCCGGTTCTCCTGACACTGGGGCAGATGCTCTTACTCACTGCGACACTTCGCTGCCCCTAAGCAATTGGGGTTAAGTAACTTGCTCAAGGATACATGGCCAGTTATTTTGCATGGGTGTTAAGTATCTGAGGCCGGAACCAATCCCAGGTCTCCCGACTCTGGGGCTGGCACACTTACTAACTACGCCACCTGGCTGCCCCTGTACATTTATCTTTTAACCTACTAGAATTTAGAGTCTAAACTTATCTTCAAAAAAAAGAACTTGATATGTTGGAGCTTTCAATACTGATCCAGTGACCTGCATTGAACTAAATTCAGAGTAAAATTCTGAGAAAATGATAAATACCCATAATTTTGAAATATGAGTTCTAGATTTAATTTTAAAGAATAGGTTACCAATTACAAATATAAAGTGCTTTGAGGTGAGACATTTACATTTATCAGACAAATATAGGAGAAATACTGTTTAATGTGAGAGCAAAATACCTGCAGATCTGTAAAGTAAATTGTATTGTATGGTAAGTGAGTGATTATCTAAGACTTTGGAAATAATATCTTTGGTTGATACTAAACATAGGAAACATTAATTTTTGAAAAAAAACATTTATATATTTAAAAATCATGGTTTTGCATAAATTCTTTTTGTGCTTCTATATATGTTAGAATTGTGTTTTTATGTTAATTTCATAATAAAATACATTTTTAAAATAAAAGAAAATTCAGCTTCTGTGTGTATATTTAAACACACAAATATTTTGCAATACACACACACGCAGATCTGTCTTTTTATGGAGATGTTATCCAAATTCTGTAGGGTCTTCATGCCATGTCAGATTCAATATTAGGATGACAATAGGTTTGTTACTGTCTGTTTATTTTTTAAATTAAATTTGTATTGATACATTTTAACTTGTTTTCATCACATAAAATTTCCTTTGTGCCTTTTTCTGCCCCTTCTGGATAGTTATCACATATGACATAATATTTTTAAAGAAAAAGAAAAGGGAAAGGGACAGTCAGTAATCAGTGCAGCTAAAACAAAAATGTTCTGAAAATATGTACAATATTTTACACTTGTGGATCTCTTACCTCTTCAAATCATGATTATTCTTAACTGTTATCTTCTTGGAGTATATTCCTAGTAGTAGAATCTTTGGATTAAAGGAAATAAACATTTAATGTTACTTTATATAATTACACATTGTTTGGGGATTTTACATTTCTTTGTAATATTGCAACATCCACTTCTGATTGTTTTGTTGTTGTGGTTCTTTTTTTTTTGGCTTTTATTTATTTATTTTTTTTAGTTTTCAACATTCATTTCCACAAGATTTTGAGTTCCAAATTTTCTCCCCAACTCTCCCCTCCCTCACCTCAAGATGGCATGCATTTTTATTACCCTTTCTCCCAGTCTGCCCTCCTTTCTATCACCCTCCCATCCTCTTCCTCCTTACTTTCCTTTATGGCAGATAGATGTCTATAACCCATTGCTATATATCTTATTGCCCAGTTGCATGTAAAAACAATTTTTAACTTTTGTTTTGAAAACTTTGAGTACCAAATTCTCTCCATTCTTCTGTCCACACCCACCCCCCATTGAGAAGGCAAGCAATTCAATATAGGTTATACATGTGTAGTTACACAAAAAAATTCCTTAATAATCATGTTGTGAAAGATTAACTACATTTTCCTCCATCTTATTCCCCCCCCCCATTTATTCTGTTTTCTCCTTTGACCTTCTCCCTTTTCAAAAGTATTTGCTTCTGACTACCTGTCCCCCAATGTATCCTCCCTTGTACCATCCCATCCTCTTCCCCTATACTTTCCTGTAGGGTAAGATACCCAATTGAGTGTTTATGTTATTCCCTCCTTAAGCCAAATCCAATGAGAGCAAGGTTCAGTCATTCTCTCTCACCTCCCCCCTCTTTCACTCCATTGTAAAAGCTTTTTCATGCCTCTTTTATGTGAAGTAATTTACCCCATTCTATTTCTCCCTTTCTCCTTCTCCCAATATATTCCTCTCACCCCTTAATTTTATTTTTAGATATCATTTCTTCATATTCAACTCATCCTTTGCCCTAAGTCTGTCTATCTCTATCTGTCTATCTGTGTATCTATCTATCTATCTATTCCCACATCTATATTGATATGCATAGATATATACTCCCTTCAATATCCTAATACTGACTCTCATGAGTTACAAATATCATCTTTCCATGTAGGAATGTAAATAGTTTAACTTTAATAACTCCCTTATGATTTCTCTTTCCTGTTCACCTTTTCATGTTTCTCCTTATTCTTGTATTTGAAAGTCAAATTTTCTATTCAGCTCTGGTATTTTTATCAAGAATGCTTGAAAGTCGTCTTTCATTGAATGTCCATTTACCCTCATATTATACTCAGTTTTGCTGGGTAGGTGATTCTCGGTTTTAATCCAAGCTCCTTTTACCTCTGGAATATCATATTCCAAGTCCTCTGATTCCTTCATGTAGAAACTGCTAGATCTTGTGTTATCACGATTGTGTTTCCACAATACTTGAATTGTCTATTTCCGACTACTTGCAATTTTTTCTCCTTGAACTAGGAACTCTGCTCTGTGCTCCAGTCCCAGCCTGGTATGATAGACCTTTCCTGTTAACTTTCCAGGTTGTCTTGTGCTGGAAATTTGTTTCAGTCTATAATTTTGTGGGATCTGTAGCTCTAGAATTTGTTTAGATTAATTTTTGCATTTTGGAGGGGTATGGGGAAAATCTCAAGGAAGTTTTTACTCCACCATCTTGGCTCTACCCCCCTTCCTTTTACTATTATAGCAATTATAAAGTGCTATAGTAATTATACATATTATTTTCTTAGCTCTTCTCATTTTGATCTGCATTAGCTAATGTAATCTTTCTATGCTTCTGTAATAGTAATGGAATTTAAAGATCCCCCTGTAATGGCTTAGTTTTTGGTTTGATTGTGTTAAAACCCAGAGCTTGTGAATCCCACTTGTGGGATGGACTTGTTGACATGAAAAGAGAGGGCTGAACTGGGAAGAGCTGGTGATGTAAATTTAGAGAGACACAAGAAAAGAGAGATGCAGAAGAACTTTTTGGAAGCAGCATCTTGGAGGCAGAGAGAGATGGAGAGGATTGCTGAGGGTCACTTTGAATTGCCCAGGACTTTTGAGAGCTGCCACCCAGAGCTGCCAAGGACTGAGGAGACATGGCTGTTATGCTGGTACTTTGCCTGTCTGTTTTGATGTTGTTTTGCCAGATTTGTCCACTGGTGAAAGACAGTCCTGTTGTTACAGGGGTCTTGGAATCTTGCTGTTGGCTCAGAGCTACTGAGACTGTTCTGCAGACAGAGAGTGAATTCTGTCCACTGGTGAAGGACAGTCCTGTTGTTGCAGAGGTCTTAGAAACTTGCTGTTGGTTCAGAGCTCCCGAAGAAGGATTTTCTTGTTGTATGTTTACAGAAATCCTGGAAGAGGGTTTTGCTAATGTTTTGAGGGGTCCTAGAACTGTTCTGAAGACAGAGAATGAATTAATGAAGACACTGGAAATGTATCTTGTGGCCTTGCTAAGCTTTGTCTCCCCAGGAACAAAGATTGCTGAGAACTTGCCTAGGGTCAAGATGAAGAAAAAACCTCTCTATGGGTATTAAATGCTGTGATTAAGTTTGTTGTAACTCTGGGGTAGATTCAATTGTGATCCAAGGGTGGGGGACTTTTGACCTTTTCGCACTCTGTGATTGAACAAAAGAATGTACTTTACTTATGATTGGAAACTAATCTCCACTTGAGAAGAGGGGCTTTGTGGTTGACTACATGAATGTACAGCCTAGGGGTGGAGTAGTACTTAGAAAAGGGTCTTTGGGATTGACTAAATGAATTATAATTTCCAGGGATGTGGTAGTACTTGATTGAATTACACTTGGCAAATGCTCTATTTTGAATGATGCTATATTTTGATTTTCTCTGTTCTTAATTTTTCACTGGATAAAATGGAGAGCACCTATGCTGGTATTTTGAACCTTGGGAAGTTGCCTTTGCTTGGCATTACAGCTTCCCTGCATTCTTCAAAATTGTCTTTTCTTAAAACTTAGTAATATCCCATAACATTTCTGTGCCACAATTTGTTTAGCTATTCCTTACTCTATGTGCATCTACTGTATTTCTGCTATCAAAAATGTTATTAACATTTTAAAATGCTGTAAACAGTTAGTGTATATGAGGTAAGGAGTTCTTTTTTTTTTCAAAAGCCTCCTTAGAGTATATTCTTAGTAGTGGAATGTTTGGGTCAAAAGGAATGGACATTTTACCAATTTTATCTGAATAATTGCAATTTTTTCCCAAAATGTTTGTATTGATTCACATCTCCAGCAAAAATGCATTAATATTTGTATCTTCCTATAAACCTTTCATCATTGACAGTTTCTATATTTTGTTATCTTTGCCAATTTTATGGATAAGTGATGCTGCAAGTGTATTTTGATGCACATTTGTTTTATAATTGCCAATTAGGAGCATTCTTTCATATGGTTATTTATTGTCTAAACTTTTTGAAATTTGTTCACATCCTTTGACTACTTATCTATTAGGGAAAATTAGATTTATAGATAGATAGATAAATTTATATATACATACACAGATACACAGAGAGATACAGAGATACACAGCAGATAAGTGATAGATAATTAGATACACAGATTAAAGAGATTATTAAAGGATGTGAATAAACATCTCTATAAAATAATGATATACATCTATACACAGAGATAGAGAGTTCAGGTTTATCTTGGATAACAAAACCTTATCTCAGAAGCTATATCAGGGCAGCTATGTGGAGCAGTGAGTAGAGCACCAGCCTTGGAGTCAAGAGGACCTCAGTTTAAATCCATCTTCAGACACTTGACACACTTACTAGCCATGTGACTTTGGGCAAGTCACTTAACCCCAATTGCCCTACAAAAAGCAAAAAAAAAATATGTAGATTATATCTATTTCTATCTATAAATTTTATACATATGTATATGTGTATACATATACATAAATAATACATTTTATATAAATATTTTCCCATTTAACCACTTCACTATTAATACAGATATTTTATAATAACTTTAAATTTCATCTCATAAATTATTTATTGTCACAACCTCTTGTTTGATAAGGCTTTCTGTCTTGCCATCAGATGTAAAATTTCTATTTTTTATCCTATGATATATTAAGGTCACATATCCTCAAAGATGTCTCAGTCTACTTTCATGCTGAGGAATTTACTTTTAACTGGGCTCAATTCTACTTTATATCTTGCAAATGATTCTTATATTGGAGAGTTTTTGAGAGATTGTCAGGAAATGTCTAGCTCTCTATCTCATTGGTCATATTACACAGTTTATTTTTCAAGATAGGAGGAGTCATGTAGAGGCAGATTGTTGGAAATTCAATGATTATTGATCTTGATAAAGCAAAGTATTTTTCCAAAAATAGTACAAAATTGATAAAAATCTCATCTCTACTTTCTCAGTACAAAAATATTGAATTTCATTCATTTTGTTTTCTTCTGGAGAAAAAAAAACATCAAGTGAACTTTTAAAATTTTGTTAGTAATTTCTATCTTTCCATTTCTATGAAACTTCCTCAGTGGAATCCAAGTGCTAGTTTGTTAATAAATAATAAAATTGAACTTGCTGAGATATCTTCCACTAGACATGTAGTTAGCACCTACAATGGGGAGGAGAGCATATTTTGCTTTCTAAAAAAAAGTAATTCTCTTGAAGTAAATAGCAGCCCTGCCTTGAACTAAAAATTAATATTCTACTTAGTTTTAAATACTATTAATATAAATTATAATTAATATAAATTCATATAATATGTGTAATATATGATATAATATTAAATGTTAATATATTAATATGTAATAGAATATTTATACTTAATATAAATTCTACTTAATTTATATAAATATTTAAGGCTTGTGCAATTGTTAAAGTTATCTTTTTTGATCTTAAAATAATCCTGTAAAGAAGATACTATAATAGGTTGTTATACCCTTTTCTCAGCTTATAGATGATGAAACCAAGACTTATAGAGGTTAAATAGATTTGTTCTTATGGTTAGTTAGTAACAAAAACAGAATTCAAACTCATGCTACCTTGATTTCCCATCCAGAACTATATCCATTCTATCTATGTATGTAATATTGTATTTATATGCATATTTCCTGTGAGAAGTCACATATATTGAGGGCAAAATTATCATCACTTTTAAGAAATTGTTTTAATAAATAAAATTTGATACTTGCTCATTGATGCAATTTTAAAATATTTTTTTTTCCAGTGCAGTGATTATAAGCTCCGAGGGAGCTTAATTTTGTTGATCAGCTAAATTTGTTCTAAAACATCCCATTCTACTACCTGCACATCTGGTTGGGAAACAATTTCATACACATAAATGATTCATCTTTTATTTAGTGAGGTAGCAATTTAAAATCATTTCCCAATTGCATGGTCTGCAATCTGCTCTAGAGTCATTATGGTTGCCCCTATGACTCCTTATAATTGTGTATGTCAGTATTCCTTTGAAGTAGAGCACAAATTCTCTTAGAATCAAACAAACCACTGAATGTTTCACCACTTGGCTGTCTGTACTCTGCTGAGAGTAACATTAAAAATGTAAAGGAAACAACATTTATAGCATTCCTTTTGCTTTAACACAAGCTTCTTCTGAATGGTTTCTTGTTCTCTTCCATTCCAGATTTTTAGAGTTTTACTGACAAATATCTAAGATAAAAGGTATAGAATCAGGAAATATTTCAACTTGAATGAAGGTTAGATGCAGCCCTAGTTGAGCCTCCTGCCATTATGCCTCATTATGCCTCTCCTTCCCCCATATTTTTAAAGAAACTGAGGACCAATAGATATTATGTATTTTGCCCAGTTATGTGATACAATAGATAGAGCACAGAGCCTGGAGTCGGAAAGACCAGTGTTCAGATCTGACCTCAGACATTTACTAGTTGTGTAGCCCTAGGCAAATCACTTAACCCTTGCCTATATAAATCTGGAGAAGGAAATAGTAAACCACTTCAGTATCTTTGCAAAAAAAACTCCAGCGACAGTTAGTCCATGGGGGGTAACAGAGAGAACAACATGACTGAACAACTTCCTTAAGGGCATACAAATGACAGAACCAAGACTTGGATGCAGGCACATTAATCCCTGACATTCAGTGAAGCAAAGGACAGGTTGCTACTAAAACCCTTGAACAAATGAAGACATTATAACTACTGATCTTTGAAGCTTCTATGAAATCTTTCCAATTAAGCTGTGAACCACTGATAAATAAAATGCACTGTAGCTAAACTCTATATCATCCCTGTGAAATGCTAAATATATGTGATAAATAGAAAATACTGCCCATAGTATAGGAATAGAATATAGAAGTCTTAGTAATACAATCAATCAACAAGTATATAAGAGCTTACTATGTGCCTGGTAGTGTGCTAAGCAGAGAATAACATAGATTTAATTTATTCAGAACTTATGACAATGAAAGACTGTGTTTTACAGCAGAGTGTCAGGGTGTATCAGCAATGCCATATTCACAATGCCTATAGAGATTACAAATATGCTGATATAATTATCCATCACAAAATACGTCAGGTTTGCCATTTGGGGAAATAAACTAGAAAATTTATTAAGATACCAAAAGACTGAGTCCCAAAACCAGAAAGTGAAAGCCATCAGAGTAGTTATGACATTGGCACAGGTAGATAAAGTAGAAAGCACCCACATTTTCAAGCCTTTAAAACAGAACAGGCTACCTCAGGCAAAGGTCCTCCTCTCCCCACTCACAGCAACCACCCAGCGTCCTGGAAGCACACTCCCAGCAGCTCCGGCCCCTGGCAGTGCTCAGCCGGAGTCCTAACTCAAAAAAAAAAAAAAAAGCAACTGCCGCCAACTGCCAACCACAGGACCGTTAGCTCGGCTTTTTTTTTTTTTCTTGCTCTGCTATGTCAGCACATCCATGGGGCATGGGAGATCTTTAAATCCCATAACCCTTACATTCGGCCCCAAGATCTTTCATGTCCCTTACTTGACAAAAATACAGTAGGAATAACTGGTGTCAACAAAATTTCACAACAATATAACAAGAATAGCACACAATAAACACAAAAAACCATATTTTAGGGTGGGGCTTGAGCACAAGCTCCCCATCATTCCCCCCACCCCAAACAAATGGGGCCCCAAAATCTTGTGGTAAGGGGTGAAGATCTCTTCTTCTATGGCTACTTGCTGCTGAAATCGGATGTAGAGCTGTCCCTGTCCTTAGGGGTCCCATTTGAGAGGTCAGTTCTTAATATGCTTGATGCCAGGTCCAAGGGTGACACATCACAGTTGCAGACAGGGGGTGACATCCAGCTTAAGCTATCAGGCATCTACAGATGGAGGGTACCAAGCCTGTGGAAACAAATCTAACAAACAAGGTGAACAAACAAAAAATCAAGAACAATAACCAGACTATTGTAGCCTCACTCACGGTAGAATAAATGATTTAAGGGTACAATTTTGTAATCATCTTCTCCAGAATAAACAATAGTTACAGTGTTATCCTTCCCATATGCTATAATCTCTGCAGCCTTTGGAACATCATCTGGCTTCCGTTTTACCCATACTTTAGCTCCTGATTTTATTCTATCAGTAGAACCAAATCCTTCAGTTCCTGTGACAGTTATTTTGGAAGGAGGGTCAGTTTTTACAAGTGGCATTGTTTTACAAGGAACGATAATCACTTGAACTATCCTATCATTCTTGTGAATCTGTATGGGCCCTTCACCTAAATTCTGGAATGTTACAACAATTTCTCCTTGATAATTAGAATCTATTACTCCAGCCAATACATGTATTCCTTGAGCTGCTAATCCTGATTTGGGTAAAATCTGTCCAAAGTGATTTTTAGGGATTCTTATGCATATCCCAGTGGAAATTTTTCTGACTTCTTTCCTGTCCAACCAAAAGTCCTCTAAACAATGTAAATCATACCCCACCGAACCAGGTGGTCCTGGGTACGGTGCTGGGACATCTGGCCTCAAGGTCCAATACTCAATAATTGGGATCTTGTGTGTTTGTTGTTTTCTAATTTGCAGATTGGGGGTCATCATTCTGGCTAGAGGTGTACTTCCTCCCAATGGTCTATTATTCAAATTACGCAAAGCCATGAACAAATTATCCTTCCAATGTTGATATGAATTATTGGAACTTAACTTCCTCAACTGTTCTTTCAGTAATCCATTCATTCTTTCAATTAACCCAGATGCTTCTGGATAATATGGAATATGATATATCCATTCTATATTGTTTAGTATACAATACTTCTTCATTTCATTGCCTTTGAAATGTGACCCATTGTCACTTTGAATCTGCATTGGGGTTCCATAATATAGACTTATGAAATCTAGGGTTTTACAAGTGTTTTTCTGGGTTGCATTCTTATAAGGACAAGCTACTAGTACACCTGAATAGGTATCAACACAAGTACATATAAATCTGCATCCTTTATCCAGTGGTAGTGGACCAATATAATCTATTTGCCAGATTTGGGCTGGGACTTTTCCTCTTGCTATCTCTCCAGTTACTACCCGAGGAACAGTTCGCTCCTTTTCCAATTGACATATATGACATTCTTCTGCTATCTGTTTTAACAGTGAATGAGAGATACTAATACCTCGATCTTGTGCCCACTGGTGTGTGGCCTGGACCCCCAAATGGCCTGCTGTTTGGTGGACCCATTTTGCTAATACCGGATCATCAGTTGTTGTCAAAGTAGGAACAATACGTTCAGTAGCAATCTTTGCCAGTCGATCAGCATGAGCATTGTACTCACGTTCTGGTGTGGTGGGGGCCACGTGAGCATCTACATGAAAAACTGACAAGTCAGTGACCAAAGACATGTTCCAGATATCTTCCCATAATTCTTTGCCCCAGACTTGTTTACCATGAATTTCCCAATTTTCATTTTTCCACATGGGCATCCATGTAGCTAATCCATTAGCTACCGCCCATGAATCAGTGAATATATGACACTGTCCTCCTTGTTCTATTTTGATGGCTTGATATACTGCCATAAGTTCAGCATATTGGCTACTTGCACCTATCCCAGTACTTTCCAAAGTCCTTCTAGTACATGGGTTATAGGCCACTGCTTTCCAATGTCTTTTTTGCCCCAAATATTTTGCTGTCCCATCAGTAAACCATGCATGTCTCCTTTGTTCCTCAGTTAATACATCATATCCCTCATTCCATTTTACAGTGGACTGTACCAACTGTTGCTTTGGCTCAGGGGGTGTGTCATTCCTCTCAATTTCTCTGTTTGCTATAGATTCATGCAGAGCAGAGACTCCGCTTTTGCCTGTTTTCGCTCTATTTTGAATATACCACTTCCATTTGATTATACTAGCCTCTTGGGCATGTCCAATTCTGTGAGAAGCTGGGGTACTCATTACCCAGGTCATAATTGGGATTCCAGGTCTTAATATCACTTCATGGCCCACAGTCAGTTGTTCAGTCTCCACCAAAGCCCAATATGCAGCTAACAACTGCTTTTCAAAAGGTGTGTACTGGACTCCAGATGAAGGTAGTTTCCTACACCAAAATCCCAAAGGTACATTTCGGCTTTGTTGTTTTTGCCATAAGCTCCAGTTTGCATAATCATCTTGTACAGTCACTTGCAATTCCACTGGACCATTTTGCATGGGCCACAAATCTAGGGCCAATTGTATGGCAGCCTTGGCTTCTTCAAAAGCTTTTCTCTGCTCAAGTCCCCAATCGAATTCATATTTCTTCCGTGTGACTCTATATAAAGGTTTTAAAATTTGTCCCAAATGTGGAATGTGGTGCCTCCAGTATCCAAACAATCCTATGAACTTTTGGGCCTCCTTCTTATTGGTAGGGGTAGGAAAATCCTGAATCTTTTGTCGGGCTTGAGGAAGAATCTCCCTTAGCCCCTTGTTCCATTGTATACCCAAAAACTTCACATTCTGAGCTGGTCCTTGAACCTTTGCAGGGTTAATTTCCTACCCTTTACTTCTCATATGCTCAATTAGAAGGGTCAAACTCCTTTCCACTACTTTCGCATCTTTTCCCTGTATCATGATATCATCAATGTAGTGGGTAAGCTGTACACTAGGTAGCTTTAATTCATCCAACTGTTCAGCCACAATCCTGTGACAAATATGATGGGACTTGGTATGTGGTAGGCAGTTGGCGGCAGTTGCTTTTTTTTTTTTTCTTGCTCTGCTATGTCAGCACGTCCATGGGGCATAGGAGATCTTTAAATCCCATAACCCTTACACAGGGTTGAATCAAGAACCCTAAAATCATATTCCTATGAGCATCATGGGCAAGTTCATTAAGCTGAGTTTTCTCATCTGTAAAATGGGATTAATAATAGCACCAACCTTACTACACTGCAGGAATTAAGTGATACAGAGTTATTCAAAGCACTTTATATATTTTATACTCCACAAATGCTGGCTATTATTGTTGTTGTTGTAAATGTTATCATAGCTATTATTACATTTACTAAATCAAATCCATTATTAATAGACTGGAAAAATACTCTGAATTAGATACTAGGGGACAATGTTAAAAACACTGGAGACATTTTAAAGTATGATTCTCCCAATCACTTTAGAAGTGCCTATTTATATACTGGCAAATGATGTGTTTATGTTAGGCTAAGCATAGAATCTAAAGATAGTATACTGAGAAGATGTAGTGGTTAAGAATCAAAATTTCAATGTCAAAACCCAAATTTTATAGTCAGGTAAGTAAAAAGACCTTTAGCCATGAAGCAAAATCAATTCAAGTCACCAAGAACTACTCTTTGCCAGTAAGAAAACAAAGGAAGCTTTGGGATATGCTTTTCAGAGTCTCAAAGGAAATAAACATGTAACACAGAATAATGTCTTTCCTAAACCTGTTTCTACTCATTAGTGAAAAGTGAAGGAACTTCAACAGTAATGAAGCATTTTAAACATTTTTCCTAAAAGAATACAGATGTAAGTGTGCTATTCAATATACTAGCACTTTAGGTAGGAAAAATAAGTGAAAGATAAAAAAAATAGAAAAATCTGATTGATAAAAATAATCAGTCAATTATCTTATGAATGCAGGAATAGACAACGAATTTGCTTCAAAAACAATTCATCACATTGGTCTATGGGTAAATAGAGAGCAAAGATTGTAAATAAAGTGCAAGACAAACTCTCAAGGTCTTTGTGGATTATGAGGCAGTGGGAATAAATGGATAAGCAATTGTCATAACAGGGGGATGAAAAGATTATACAAAGTACCATTGTCAGAAACTACTTTGTTGCATTACAACTGGAGAGAAATGACAGTGAAAGACACTATAGTATACAAACTCATTTATCAAGCAATGGAAGATTATGAGCAGTATGGTCTCATAAATCAGAAGACAAGCAATGAAGAGTAAATTCAGCTTCAAGGAATTTTGGTAAAAGATTTAACTAAACAAAGGCACCACAAGGGCAAATAAATGAAAATGAAAGAAAGGTAATAAATAGAAGGAAATCAGCAAAGGTCTGCAAAAGAAGAATTATACTATTTTTTTCATTATCAAGGATAATAGAATGACTGACCATGCTAACCATGGAATTCTAACACGGTAGTGTGAATTGATTAATTCTGGAGAGCATAGACAGGAATGGCATGAAAAAAATAAATATGGGAAATACAGCTGATTAGAAAAATTGTATACAGAATGGAATTATGTGGAATAAACAAAATTGTTTGCATGTTTGCACATCTATCCACAAGGTATTTGATGAAGAAAAACAACAAAAATGGGGAAAATCTTAATACTGAAAAATGAGGAGTAAGAAAACATAAACAGCTATTGCCTAAAGGCCTACTTTCCCATATATACAAAAATGTTAAGAGAATAATTGATAAATGTATCGAGGGCATCCTAAATGAAGATATCAGTAGGAAACAATAATTCCTAAGCAGTAATCCACAATGCACCATATCCTTACATCATGAAATTGATTGAATGATGTA
Source organism: Petaurus breviceps papuanus (assembly GCF_028583685.1). NCBI lineage: Eukaryota > Metazoa > Chordata > Mammalia > Diprotodontia > Petauridae > Petaurus > Petaurus breviceps. The sequence continues at coordinate 35,591,676 of NW_027187391.1, forward strand.
AAGAATAAAAGATTCCACTAAACTCATTGCTTGTTGATTATGAAAAACTCCCTGATCTGTTCGAAAAAAATCCCCACTTTAAAGAATCTCTTCAAAAATATCCCATACACATAAAAATCACTCAAGACTCTTTAAAAGATATTTCAGCAAAGATAACCTCTTATCAGATGAGACATAAAACCAGCAGACAGGGTATTTTCCAAAGTGACTGCTACTGTGACAGATGAAATACATTTCAGAGTCCATATTGAATAGATATTGCCTGTAGTTAGTGAAATTTTCCAAATTTTACTCCTATTTGCAGATGAATTCTATTGTCTGCTTCAAGCAACATGGGAATAATGCAGAGTCTCCTGGAAGTTATCTGCAGCCATTCAAATGAGTTTAGTTTGACTACCTACCCAGGAAAAAATTAAGTGTATGAATAATGGTTATTTTCCAGATTTTGACATGCAATTATATAGACAACATGTCTATTATTCACCAGTATGTACAAAGGGAACAGACAATGCGAGTAGCCAATTAGTTGAGCCAATAATTATGTGGGAAGATAACAAATTTGATTGCTTTTAATAAATTGAAAAATCAATTTAATAAACTTAACTTTCTCCCAGGCACAAAGGTAAATATTTTTAATTTAATATTTTATTTTTCAAAATTAAATGTAAAACCAATTTTTAACATTTTCTTTTTAAAATTTTGAGTTCCAAATTCTCTCCTCTACTCCTTTCCCCCTTTCCTAACATGGCAAGCAATTGGATATAGGTTATACATGTGCAGTCATGCAAAACATATTTGCATATTAGTCATTTTGTGAAAGGAAACAGGCAAAAAAGAAAAAGAAAGTGTTTCTTAAAAGTATGCTTTAATCTGCATTCTGAGGCTATCATTATTTCTCTGGAGGTATATAGCACTTTTCATCATAAGTCTTTCAGAATTGTCTTGGATGGTTGTATTGCTGAGAATAGCTAAGTCATTCATTGTTAATCATCATACAATATTGCTGTTCTTATGTACAATGTTCTCCTGGGCCTGCTCATTTCCCTTAGCATCAGTTCATATAAATCTTCCCAGCTTTTTGTTTTCTGAGAGTATCCTCCTCATCATTTCTTATAGCATAATAGCATTCCATCACAATCATATGCCATAACTTGTTCAGTCATTCCCTAATTGATGAGCATCCTCTCAATTTCTGATTCTTTGCCACCACAAAATGAACTGTGGTATTGCTAGATCAAAGGGTATGTGCAATTTTTAGCCCTTTGAGAAAAGTTGCAAATTCCTCACCAGAATGGTTGAGTCAATTCACAACTCCACAAACAGTGCATTATTGTCTTTATCCCCACATCCCCTTTAAAATTTGTCCTTTTCCTATTCTGTTATATTGGTCAATCTTATAGAAATAGGCTTGTGCCTCGGTTATTTTAATTTGTATTACTCTAGTAAATAGTAATTTAGAGCATTTTTTCCCATATTACTATAGATAGCTTTGTTTACTTCAGCTGAAAACTACCTGTTCATATCCTTTGACCCTTTGTCAATTGGTGAATGACTTATATTGCATTCTGTATCATTGAAGAGAACATAAAAATTGATTTAAAAAACCATAGATCTATTTGAATAAAAAATGTTAGAAAAGTGAAGGAGAGAGAATTGTAAATAATTCAGGGACAAGAACCCACATTACTTCACGAGACCATATTTGTTTATGACTGAGTAAGGGGAGGATGGATATTCCAAGGACAGTTACTTAGGTAGACAGATGGGAGGTAATAGAAGCAAATTGGGCATGCACCTAACCCTAAATTTGGCTTGAGAGGAAAAGTGATCTTGTTGTTTGCTTAGCCTGTTTGAATGGATTTATGAGAGTAAAATAAGAGTGGTAGAGGAAAGAGACATAGTTGGTGGAGGAATGAGGCACATCTCATTGGCAGCAATATAGTGATCCACAAACATCTAGTGTCCAAAGGCCAAAGGGATTAGGACACTAGAAAGAGCATATAGTTTTCTTAGAATAGGCAAGCAATGATTATAAGTACATTGACCGGAATCTATAACAAGGGAAAAACCTATGTCCTATTATACCTTACTATATGCTTAATACAATACCAGGGAATGGAATTATTTAAAAAAAACATTAAATAAACTGAAATACAAATAAACAAGAAATGAAAGAGAATGAAAAAAATGGACATGGTTTGTGACTAGGGCCAGGGATGTAGAACCTGCAACCTCGATACCACATGTGGCCCTCTAGGTCCTCAAGTATGGCCCCTGGACTGAATCCAAACTTCACACAACAAATCTACATAATAAAAGAACTTGGTCTATGATGGTTGGATCCAGTCAAAGGGCCACACTTAAGGACCTAGATGGCCACATGTGGCCTCAAGGCCACAGGTTCTCCCTCCGTGGCTAGGTTAACAGATGAATGGATCAGAGAATAGGGAGAAAGCTCAAATTTTAAAGATTTTATATACAGAAATAATAAAAACGTATGTAGCCATTTTACCCATGAATGGGAGCCTAGATTCCAAAGCAGACTATAAATGAAAAGAAATAAGGTAAGAAAATGGAATTAACCCTTCAATTCAACAATCCAATCTAATAAAAATTTAGTTAAGTACTCACTATGTACCAAGAACTGTGCTAGGTGCTGGACAAAGAAGAATACAAAAATAATGCTTTCTTTTAAGGACCTTACATGCTACAGGAGTAAGTAATGCACACAAATAGAATATAGGCAGAATATATACAGTGTGGGTACAAACAAAATCAGGGGTATAGCACCAGCAACTGAGAGCATTAGTCTAGGCCTATGATGGAAGGTAACAATTCAACTATGCTTTGAAGGAAAGTAGAGATTATCTAAAGCAGAAGTGGGAAGGGCTGATTGTGAAAAATCATGGGGAGGGATATGAATCGGCATGTACAGGCAATAATTAGTAGGCCTATTGACCTGAAATATCAAGTGGATAAAGTATGATTAGTCTGAAAAAAGTTTGGGGATAGATTTCCAAAGGCTTTAAATTCCAGATACAGAAGTTTGCATTTTATCCTAAAAGCAATATGGTAGGTTAGTGAGAAGACAGACAGAATTTTAGTAGTTTTGCACTGGGCACATTGAAGAGCAGGTACTGTAGTCAGGGGAACTAATTAGGAAGTGTTTGAATTAGTCCAAATGTGAGGTGATGAAGTTTTGAACTGCTAGGAATATAAGGAAAGGAAAAGTTGTGGAAATAGCAGACAATGAGCAATTTATTGGATATGTGAATTGCAGAGTGAGGTAGACTGTGAAGACACAAAGATTGCTCCAAGATAGTGAATTTGTGTGATTAGAGGAATGAAGGTTTTTTTTTTTTTAACAGAAATTAGATATAAGGCAGAAGTGTTATGAGGCTCAAATGAGATTAAGGATATATAGCACATAGCAAAACTTAAAATACTATATAAAGGATTAATGATAATAACAGTAATAATAATAAACCTGAAGTCACCAGACCTACAGTCCAGTGTTGGCTTCATTCCCCAAAGCTTCTAAAGAGCACCTGCTTATGTTAAGCAGTGTTTAAAGGACCAATAGAGGGGATGATCTGGCAAATGTTTAGCACTCTGGAAATAATGTGCACATGCTTTTAAGTTTAATTTCTATTATTAGTCCTTTCCTAAGTCTAGATAATCAAAAATAAATAAAGTCCCAATTTTTAGCAGTTGATGATTCCTGAAGGGTAAATGATCACATTGAAAATTTAACCATGGATTATTAAAAACTTACTGGAGCTTATTCTGATTTGGGTGAAGAGAAGGTATTGAGTGGGTTTGAGTTGAATTTTGTACAAATTGAGTTTGATATTGTTACAGAATATCTAAGTGGTTATTCCTAGAAGGTATGGGTTATGTGAGGTTTGAAATCAAGAGTGACATGAAGGTTTCACAAATGAATGTCATTTAAAATACAAAAATGATTGGGAACAGAACTGGGAGAATTCTGAACAACAAATGGTATAAGATATGGTACAAAGAAATAAGAAGGAAGGAAGGAATGAAAAAAGGAAGAAAAAGAAAGCAAGAAAGCAAGAAGAAAGCAAGAAAGCAAGAAGAAAGAAAGAAAGAAAGAAAGAAAGAAAGAAAGAAAGAAAGAAAG
>NW_027187391.1:35595829-35608939 GCF_028583685.1 Petaurus breviceps papuanus
AAGAAAGAAAGAAAGAAAGAAAGAAAGAAAGAAAGAAAGAAAGAAAGAAAGAAAGAAAGAAAGAAAGAAAGAGAAAAAGAAAGAAAGGAAGGAAGGAAGGAAGGAAGGAGGGAGGGAGGAAGGAAGGAAGGAAGAAGGGAGGGAGGGAGGGAGGAAGAGGCAAGAGGGAGGGAGAGAAAGAAGGAAGCATTCATTATTTAGGGGCTAATCTTCTGGCAAAAAACCTTTTTAATATTTAAGGAGGTGGCAACTTAGATTGTACGTTATCTCACATAAATCTTTACATTGTCTGTACTCAAACCTCTTCAACTTTCTAGGACTTTCCCAAGCTTGTTCTCTTTCACTTGAGTAGCTTTTAAGAATTCAAGATTACACAATTAAGTTTTAGAATAGCACTTCAATAAAGATTTTTTATACCAACCATGATCACCAAAGTTGTTCTGTTTGCCTTTAATGTCATTTCTCCCATGTATTTACCTCATTGCTTATGGAGAGTTTGTTATTATCCTCTAAATAATGGTATGTGTATAGACATATTTGTCTCCCTTACATAGTATATGAATTATGTTTATTGGGAGAAGGTCTTAATTTCAAGGACAGTTGTGAGACTTAAAATGATAAACAAAACTATTTGAGGAGAGGGATGGTATTGAAATCTTATCTGAAGATTATTCTACCAGCTGTGTGCATGATAAACTGAAATGCTTAGAGACTAGAGCCAGTAATAGACCCTCTAAGATGCTTCTGAATAATACAAATGTGAGAAGAGTTCACATGCTAGAGTGGTAGCAGTGGAAATTTGAAAAAAAAAATCAGAGAACTGAGCAAAAAAATAAATAGTGGTTAGCCATGACAGATTGGCTATGGGATGAGAAACAAAAACTGAAAATCATTAGTCATTTTAAGTCAGAACTTTAGCTGTGTGCACAAGAAAAACTGATAAATGTTGACAGAAATATTTAAAGAATTTTCAGGGCATTAGTGGATATCTGCATTACAAAGAACTTTAGAATTGTCTTTCCTTATTAACCAATATGGTAGGGTAAAGTTTAGAGTTCAAATCCTAGTGTTGAGTATGAAAACCAAGTTTATCTCAAAGGATTGTAGACAGCACCTCCCACTTTGGACAGCAACCTTCATTTCTAGTTAGCAACACTGGTATGGTTTATTGTAATAGGAATCTTTTTAAGTACTTAGAGAATCTAATAGGATTTCATGCGTATACTTATTTGGCACTATAAATGGAAAGGAGAGTTTTATGGACAGGATAGCCAGAGAAGGCATAGTGAATATGTAGCCCAAGAGGAGACAGATTACAGGAAGATTAAAAAGAACAGTTTACAGGAAAGTAATAGGTTTTCTGTATATGGTAATATAGAAACATGGCAACAAAGAATAATTAGAGCTGGGTGAGGCTAGAAAAATCTGAGTGGAAAAAATTCACACTGTAAATAAACATTTCAGTCCATTCTCCAGACTTTACATCAATAGGCTTAACATGAATCAGGAGATGAAAAACAACTTTTTTCCCCTTGGGGGATGGGGGAAGCTAAGAACTATAAAGTAAGGTTCAAGAAAAAAAAATCACAGCCTGCTTCAAGATATTAAAAAAAATCATCTTTAAAGAAGGATTATGAGAATTGTGTGATTAAGATTTTGAGGATAGCAATTCAATATGAAATGCCCTTTGAGAGACATTTCTAATTAGAGTGCTCCTGGAAATATGTTTTTTTATTGATCATAACAAAATGACAGATCTTAAAAAGACAACGTCAAGATATGGTTCTACAGAAGGCCATGAGTTAGAAAGTTTTAAGGATGTCAACCCAAACTGGATAAAATCTAGTAAAGTATTCACTTGCATAATCCCTTCCTATTTTATTATTTCAGTGTTTACTCTAACAGAGATATGAGTACAGGAGTGGGGGGAGTCAAGGAGTGAGCTTTTTTTTTATTTGTCATTACTCTAAGAAGCATTTAATATTTGTGGAGATTCTCACTTCTACTAATTAAAGAACAATGACTCAACCACAGTGCACTGGAACTAATGACAAAGATAATTGGAATCTAGATTTCCCCAAAGATTTCTATATACATTCTTTCAAATTTGAGTGATTGCTTTAATTAAGCAAAGTTGTATATATTTGTGATTAAAGAGGAGGAAGGTAAATTGCAATTCTTTGAAAAGTAGGACATAGATTTATGAATTTATTGACTTTCAAGTCTAGGGGTTAGTGCAAATTGAACCAGGAATAGAAGGAACTTCTGTATCTCCAACTCACTCAGTCCCTCCTTGGTGGATTAGTGTCACCCTTGAGGGACCTAAACCCTATACTACAAACACAAATAAAGCAGTAGAAAACAGGTAAGAAGAGAGGAGCTTGAGGAATGAATGGATATCTGACCTCCATTCTCCTCTTCTTAGTCTACGATAGTCATTAAGGTACTCCTTCTACTTAGAGTTTATATTGTTGGACATTTCTAATGAAATGGCTTTTTTTCCCTCCTATAATTTTGCAAAATGCAAGATTTTGAATACAAATATTAATCATCTTGATGATAACTTCTTTGATATGTCAAAGATCTGTGAAATCTTCATTGTGGGTACTCAATACATTGCTCCAGACTATTATCTCTCCATTTCTTAGTAAAAGTGTTATTAATTATTTAGTCTAAAAAATTTATCAATTGGTGATCAGCCTGCATAGGTTGGTCTTTGTGGAGCTGTCCATCAGACAGTTTATATTTGAAGACTCAGGTGTGACAGGTCCTATTAAAATCTTCATTTTAATGGTGTTCAGATTTTTTTCCAAAAAAAAAAAATTCAAACCCATTTGCCTAACTGTTTTTTTTTAAAGCAATAGGGGTTAAGTAACTTGCTCAAGGTTACACAGCCAGTTATTTCTGAGTGTGGTGCTGAGTATCTGAGCCCGGATTTGATCCAGGTCATCCTGACACTGGAGCCAGTGCTCTTACTCACTGAGCCACCTGGCCGCCCCTGCCTAACTGTTTATGTCCTTCTTGGCACAGTAATATATTAGCAACTGTCTAGACTATTTCAATAATCTTTTTCACACTAAGATAAACCATGAAAAGATGACTTCAAGGGAAGCAAAACATTTACAACAAACTGAAAGAACTAAAATTTTCTTATAAAAAACCTTTCTCATTTAATGATTCTAAATTATTGCCCTTATAAGGGAGGGCAAATGAGCCTAGGAACAATCTTTATTGAACACCTTCTATTTCCACCTTGTCTGAGGATCTGGTATGAGATTTAGGATGGTAGATCATTTCAAATTCTCTCTTTAAGCAGATTTTTTTTTTCTCTACTCTTATAGACTGAGGAGAGGAGAATGGAGGACACATCTTCATTCATTCCTCAGCACCCCCCCCCTTTTTTTTTGCTTTTTGGAGGGAGGAAGTCAAGGCAATTGGGGTTTTTATGTGCCCATGGTCACAAGGCTAGTAAATGTTAAGTGTCTGAGGCCGGATTTGAACTCAGGTCCTCCTGACTCCAGGGCTGGTGCTCTATTCACTGAACCACCTAGTCACCTCAGGCTCCTCTCTTTTTACCTGTTTTCTACTGCTTTATCTGTGCTCATAGTATATGGTTTAGGTTCCTCAAGGATGACTATAATCCATTAAGGAGGGATTCGGTGAGTTGGAGATACAAAAGTTCCTTCCATTCCTGGTTCAAATTGCACTAAACCCAAAACTTGACTTTCAATAAATTCATGAATGTATTCCCTATTTTTCAGAGACTTGCAATTTACCTTCCTCCTTTTTAGTCACACATATCGGAAAGGAACCAATGAGGTATGAATTCATGTATACAAATCTGTTTAATATTTTCTTGAAAGCAAAATTTGCTTATCAAGAGGGTTTTAATTTTTTTTTACTAACCACAAGGTTATTCATATCTTCTGAAAAGTTTGGATAATCATAACACTCATCATTTTGAGATGAATTCATCATTAATTTGTTTATCTGTTTAATAATACTGATTATAAAACTAAAAAAAAGAGAAGATTCCTTAGGCCCTAAGAGATGTAGGAGAAATTTTAAAGTGCCCAGGAATCACGAACCTAGAAGCACTATTTAATGAAGGCAATGTGGTTGAATAGAGAGAATGATTTAAATAGTAGACCTGGGTCTAAATCCCAGTTCTGATCCTCATTAGTTGTATAGCATTTGAAAAAATTACTTTCCCTTTCTATGCATCAGTCAATTCATGAAAAAATGTACTTCTTTGTCAGACACTACTTGGTTATGCAGGACACACACAAATTGGGAGTCATTAACCCCTAAGGAATTAAGGGGAGGACCCTTGAAGAAGGTTGTACTTAAGCTGAGCCTTGAGGGAAGCCAAGGAACCCAAAATATAAAGTGAGGAGAGGGGAATAATGGTGCAAAGTCTGAAATGATAGGCCAAAGTAATTTTCCTCACCTTCAAAATGGGTACAATTATACTTTTACTACCTATCTAATAAGCCTTATTTAGGCAACATTCAACCTTAAATATCTATAATTATATTCTATTATTTTTTAATATTACACAAACTATGCCACCAATATTCTCCCTGCCCCAGGTTGCCTAAGATATACTCAGGGTCACCCTTCAGAGTCATCAAATTCCTTTTCTGTAATATGGTCTTACATACTGAAAGAAAGCCCATCTATAGTCCACATCTCTGAATTCCTATAGCACATATAGTATTAATTGATTTTTGCCACACCAACACTGTTTTTGTGGAAACTAAATAGCATGCTGTTTTATACTACATATATGTTAGTCCTTACCCTTCCCCCAAGGAATTGTTAGTCCCTCAAGACAAGAACTATGTCTTATATTTCTTTTCTATCATATCTTCTTGCAGTGACAATAGAGTTAATATGCTGCATGGCCATGGGTTAATAAATGTAACCAAATTATTGAATGCTAAAAGGTGAAGATTTTTAATGAACCCATTTATAAAAGAATACATTTTTGCAGAAATTAAATAAGATAAACATTCACCTATAGTGATGAAGGTAGTAAATGGAGATCCTAATTAGTTTAGAATTGTAAAATATACTATTATTATTGAGGCTGGAACATTATAGCCACAGTAATGAAACTATTTCATTCTACTTTGGGGTAACATTTGCTGAGAGTGAAGATGCAAAGTTTCACCCTGAGGATCTTCATTTTATCTCTGAATCATTATACCATTTCAGTGTTTCAGTACCTGATTTCTCTCTCTGCTGCCTATATTTTATACCCCATTTGTGTTGGTTCATTAGGAGTAAACAGTCTAATTTATCACTTAATTTCCTTTCCTACTAATTTTTCCTTGATTATAACCTATTAAGATGCTTTTCTTTATTGTGTAAAAATGTATTACTTAAAGAAAATTTTATTTTTCAATTTAGAAAAAAAGAAAAGGCCAAGCAATATATTTTGCTTGTAAAAAGTAGTAATTTCAGAGTGTTTTCACATATACTATCAATTAGAATCATACATTTAGAGCTAATAGAGATGCTAGAAGGACTGGAGCCCAACACTTTCATTTTATAGAAGATAAAATTGAGGTACAGAAAGGTTAAGATCCTTGCCCAGGGTTACATAGCTACTATATATCCATGGTAATATTTAAGCCCAAGTCTTCCTGACTTCAAGTTCAGTAACCTATCGATTATACAAAGCATTTCATTTTGGCTAGACATTTGTAAATAATTTTGTGAGGAATTTAAGGTATGTATTTATCACTTTCATTCCCATTTGAAAACTGTGTAAATACAAACTCAGAGAAATGAAGTTTTTATCTGAGACCTATGATTAATAAAATGGAAAATGCTTTCAGCAACATTTAGCAAAACCAGATATCAGATACAAAAACAGCAATAATAATGATACTCCAGACAGATAATAACTAAAGTTGAATATACACATTTAGAAAACAGAAACCCTAGATAAGATGAAGTCCTCACGAATTAACAAGAGAAAACATGAATACTAAGAATTTCGGTTTGATATCTTGCTCCCAATTCATATCACATTTAGGATAATCCAAGCTCAAGAAACTCCTGGAGTGGTAAGTAACGCTGTGTCCTTAGGGATTTAGACTACTTCTTGCCCCCTATGTGTCAGTGACTCAGACTGAATCCTCCACCTTGTCTTTCAAGATGCAACAATCACTCTTTAGTAACTACAATGAAAAGGAAGAGACTGGAGGAGGTTAGTAGGAGAGAGCAATGGGGGATGCCTGCAAAGTAAAGGGGCATGTTAGAGGCAGGGAAAACCCCTAGGGCTTGAGGAAAGAGGGCCTAGAAACTCATCCAGAACCAATTCTCTCTCCCCTGAATTTATTCTGGGCAAGGATCTGGACACCAGGTCTGACATCCAATAGCAATGAGGGTCTGTAAATTAATGGAATTGGTTGGAGTCAAAGAAGAAAAAAGGAAACCTGAGGCAGGTAACTCCAAATACCAAAAATAATGATTAAAGACTAAAGCACAAGAAAGAATGCTTGAATAAAACAACATAGCTTATCTAGAATAGTGGCTAAGCAGTAACCTCTCACCTTAGGCCACAATGAGTGACCACCAGTATATGTTCTTAGTCTCAATGTTCTCTTATGTTTTGTTCCAGGTTGATTGCTCTGGATAGGTCTGTCTTCTCAAAAGGTGAACTAGGTTTAGCAGTGCTACATTGTACCCAGACATTTTATTGCTGAGTAGCAGATCCATTTTAACCACTAAGCTTTGCCCCTATATCAAAGGGTGAGAAAAAATACCTAATATACAACCTGAAATGGGCATGAAAGCAACAGTTTCATTATCACACAGAAAAAAAGAATGCTAAATGATAATGAAAATAATCCATTAACTTACCATCATAATATAATCAATTGAGGTCAATATTCAATTCAATGAGATCATTTGCAAATATTTTTATTATTAATTAGGCATTTTACATTTTAACTCCAGATGGGTTTTTAGCATCAGGATATAGTGGACAGGATGATGAACTTGTGGACAGTGAGAACAGAATTCAAATACTATTTCAAATACTTTCTAAATGTATGACCTTAGCAAAGTCATTTAACCTGTATTAGCCTCAGTGTCCCCACTATAAAAAAATAAGTTTGGACTTTATGACTTCAAAAATCGCTTTTAGCACAGAATCTGAGTCTATGTTCCTTCTCTCTCTCTCTCTCTCTCTCTCTCTCTCTCTCTCTCTCTCTCTCTCTCAATCTGTTCTGCTTTTCTGCTGCTCTTACCTCTCCCCTGTGACTTTGGGGCCCATTAGGAAAAGATACAAACTTATTCTGTGCCAAAGAAAAGAAGAAAAAAATGAAAGGTTTCCCTTTGCTAGGCTAGGCTTGCCTAAAAGGCCGTAAGTTTATACTTGCGATAGGATGAAGGGAAGTGCACCTTCATTTAACCCTCCAGATAGTTCAGAGAGCTATATGTGTACTTTGAAACACTCAGAAAGGGGAAACCTCAGACAAGGGATTATCCCTTGAGCATGGCCATAATGGAATTTAATTTCAATAGCTTGTTGAAAGACACATGGTATGAATCTGAATTATCATGATTCACAGAAAGCAGTCAGATTACAGCTGAAGTTTCTGAGTAGGGGTAAAAGGGCCCTTCCATAATGTAGGCCTAGAAGTTGGCTCACTCCAACCTCCCTTGCATTTGTTTGGAATGTCTACTGTGTAGGGAGAGGAGCTCATGAACAGAAAAAAAGAGGATCAGAAAGACAAAAGGGAAAAAAAATGAGTAAAATCTCCCATATATGTGTGTGTGTGTGTGTGCACGCACACACATATATTATGTGTACACACACACACACTCACATTATGAAGGAAAATAAGTCAGAATTACCTAATATAAAAGATAGTTCTGCAGATTGCCTACAGATCATGGAAAAATAGCTAGAAACTCTAATTATTTACAAATAAATGAAATACAATTATTGATCTCTTTTGTTTTTAATTAAATCCATTTCCAAATATATATCTCCCTTCTTCCCATCTTAAAGATCCATATTTGTAACACAGAGCAAAACTTATGCAAAAAGGGACTGAAACTGAATATTGATCAGAAATTAGGGTTTTCAGAGCAGCTTGGTGGTACAGTGAATAAAGCAGCAGCCCTGGAGTCAGGAGGACCTGAGTTCAAATCCGGCATCAGACACTTAGCAGACAGTGGCCATGTGACTTTGGGCAAGTCATTCAACCCCAATTGCCCTCCAATAAAAAAGCAAAAAAAAATTATTAAGAAATTAGGGTTTTCGGGGGGGGCGGAGTCAAGATGGTGGAGTAGAAGCAGAACCTCCCTGCTGCTCAGGCTTCCACCTTCCCCAATCCATGTGAAAAGGGGACTTTAAACAAACTTTGGAGCTGCAGAAACCACAAAATGACACAGAGAAGCTAACCTCCTGCTGAGGACAGTTTGGCAGGCTGGCAGGAATCAGCCAGCTCAGCACTCTAGGAGCCGAGCTCAGTCCCATGCCAAGGCTTTAGCCCCAGGGTGGGCCTGACCAGCCCCTGGCTGGAGGGACCCCAGATAAGCAGCAGTTGTTGTCATTTCCAGATTTATCAACACATTGATGCAAAGGACAAAGTGAGAGGTCAGTGCAGTTTGGACTTTGGGACCCAGTAAGTGGGAGTGCATGGCTTTTGCCTCCAGGACGAGAAGCTGCTGAGATGCTGGCAAAGCCAGCCAGCACGAAGTGGCAGCTTCAGCTCCTGGCCTGCAGAGTGTAGGGGGACCAAGCACCAGTCTGAGAAGTAATCGCTCTTGCTTTAACCTGCCTGGATCTGGATTGCAGTCTAGGGTGGAGGTCCTGGGGTGTGTGACCAGCTTGCCAGATCATGTGGAGTCCTCAGAGAGGGCACCCATATAATACCTCTGGCAGCTGAGAAAACCCCATAGTTTGGGACAAAAGCTCCCCTATCTGGTGGCAGAGTCCTACTGTGGCAAAAAGCCCAGGGGTCAAGTGACAGACTGGTGACATGACCAGGCAAAGAAACAAAGCAGACAGAAGATTCCAACATTAGACTCCTATTTAGGGGACAAAAAGGAGCAAAGAATGGAACAGGAGGAAGACAGTGAAGTAAGAACTCCTGCACCAAAAGCTTCAAAGGAAAATATGACCTGGTTACAGGCCATAGAGGACCTTAAGAAGCAGATAAGAGAAGTGGAGGAAAAAATGGGAAATGAAATGAGAACAATGCAAGAAAATTACGAAATGAGAGTCAACAGCCTGACTAAAGAAAATAGCACCTTAAAAAATAGACTAACTCAAATGGCGAAAGAGGCTCAAAAAGGCAATGAGGAGAAGAATGCCTTAAAAAGCCGAATTTGCCAAATGGAAATAGAATCTCAAAAGCTCAATGAAGAGAATCATTGTTTCAGAATTAGATTGGAGCAAATGGAAGCTAGTGACTTTATGACACATTAAGATGCTGTTAAACAGATCCAAACAAATGAAAGAATAGAAGGCAATGTGAAATATCTCATGGGAAAAACCTGGGAAAATAGATCAAGGAGAGATCATTTAAAAATTATTGGACAATCTGAAAGGAATGATCAAAGTAAGAACCTATAAATCATCCTCCAGGAAGTTCTGAAAGAAAACTTCCCTGATGTTTTACAACTAGGGGCAAAATTGAGGTTGAAAGAATCCACTGATCACCTTCTGAAAAAAGATCCCCAAAAGAAAACTCCCAGGAATATTATAGCCAGGTTCTGGAATTACCAGATGAAGGAGAGAATATTCCAAGCAGCCAGGAAGAAACAATTTGAATATTGTGGAAACACAATCAGGATAACCCAGGATCTGGCAGCTTCTACACAGAGGGATCAAAGGACTTGGAATGTGATATTCCAGAGGTCAAAGGAGCTTGGATTAAAACCAAGAGTCACCTACCCAGCAAAACTGAGTGTCATGTTTCAGGGGAAAATATGGTCATTCAGTGGAATAGAGGACTTTCAAGCATTCTTGCTGAAAAAACCAAAGTTGAATAGAAAATTTGACATTCAGATACAAGAAGCAAGAGAAGCATGAGAAGGTAAACAGAGAAAAGAAATCAAAAGGAACTTATCAAAGTTGAACTATTAACATTCCTACATGGAAAAACAATAATTGTAACTTATGAAACTTTTCTCAGTAGTTGAAGGGAATAGAAATATGTGTCTGTATATGAGGGTATATGGGCATATGAATACATATGTGAATGTGTGTATATATGTTTACAGGTATACATAGATAGAGGGTAGAGGAACAATTTAACAGGAAGGGATGATACTTAAAAGGTGAAATTAAGAGATGAGAGGGGAATATAATGAGAGGAGATGGCGAGTGACAGAATGGGGTAGACTATCTCATATAGAAGAGGCAAGGGAAAATGGTTACAGTGGCGGGGAAGGATCGGAAGGCAAAAGGGAATGGGTCAAGCATATTCCCATTGAATTTGGCTTGAGGAGGGAATGAAATACACACTAAATAGGGTATCTCACCCTCCAGGAAAGTGGGGGGGAGGGTATGAGAGAGGGGATGATGGAAGAGAGGGCAGGCTGGGGGAGGAGAGAAGTTGGAAGCACCCACTTTTGAAAAGGGACGGGATCAAAGTAAAGTATAGAACAAGTGGGAGGTGGGATAGGAGAGAGGAAAATAAAATCAGTCTTTTACAATATATCTATTATGTTATGGTTTTGCATTAGCCACACATGTACAACTTATACTGAACTGCTTATCTTCCCAGTAAGCATGGATGACAAGGGAGGAAGGGAATGAATCAGGAATTCAAAGTTTTAAAAACAAATATTCAAATATATATACTATTATTAATACTATCTTACTTTAATTTGGAAATAAGATATACAGGCACTGGGGAATAGAGATACACTGGAAAAGTCGAAAGTGGTATAGGAGAAAATATGGGAGACAGCAGATTGGAGGAGAGGATATCCTGTGGGACTGCTCTTTTGGGGTGGTGGATAGGGGAAAAATGGGGAGAAAATTTGTAACTCAAAATCTGGCAGAAATGAATGATGTAAATCAGAAGTTAATAAAACATTTGAAAAAAGAAAAGAAAAGAAATTAGGGTTTTCAACATACAACTTAAAAAAAATCAAGCACTAGAATAGGAATAATTGAATTCAAAATGAAGAAACTATCCAAAGGAGCAGAAACTATATGACAGACAGAATAACATGTTAAGAGTACAGAAATACCAAAGAGGAGGATAACGTTCCTGATAAAAACCAAATGTCACCTTGAGAGAGCAACTGAAGACAGCATGTCCCAGGAAGGTCAAATAACCACCCCCACCCTGATTAACCTGTCTCTGAAGATCAAAGGAGAATGTCCAGAACCTTGAACTTTAGAGACTTTAACATAGCAATAACTCAATAACTCAGAACAGCTGCCAGAAAATTCAAGAAGGGGAAAAATCATTGTAGAGAACAAGTCTTCCTTCCTCTCCATTCCTAGCAACAATTGCTAACCAACTGAAGCCAAAAAGTATAAAAGGAGAAGAGCCCTGTGAGTACCAGCAGCAACCAGATCACCATTCCTGTTCCCAACCAAGCTTTCACAGTTATTATCCCAGGAAGCAACTCCTGTGGAGAATGTACCAGTCATCCCTGCCAGCTACTAACTTGCTGCCATCTAAAATCCAGTCGAGATGAAGTAGCAAGAGCCCTGAAGGAGATAAAGGAAGCAACATGTGCCAGTCAGGAAAAATTACTACCACCTCCTTGGTTACTATCTTCCCTCAGATCCCAATAGACAAGACTTTGAACTCAAGACTCTGGAATGACAATACTTCCAGTGCAGTGACCATAGCCATCATCCTTGGTAGCACTCTTTTTAAAGATACAGCCTGATATCTGCTCCTGCAAGTGCAAAAATCATAACTACTGAAGATCTAGAAAAGAAACCTCTTAAAACCAAAGTGCTTGGCAATGTTAGATGGTTCAATACTAGAAACTGATATATGTCTATGAGTGGAAATAATATTAGGGAGGAGGAATTACCTTCTGCTTTGACACTTCACCTTAAGGACCATGAGACCTTTTAATCTGACTTGCAGCTGAATCCTTGCATATGTGTTAAAACTCCCATTAAAATGTTAGTTCTTTAAGAGAAAGAACTCTTCTTTTCTACGTGCATTGCTTTGCACATATTAAGTACTTATTTTTTTCTATTCGTTCATTAATATTAAGAGAATATGAAAACTCTGTGCAAGCCAAAAATCACTAACTGTGCACAGCAAATTGCATAGATAACTTGATGATTATATTTTCCCCCCAGACAAACCTGACAATTAAATAAAGAGTCTGAATGCCACTATGTACAAAATTATTTAAAGACATTAGAACATCAAAAGACAACATTGTATTACTTGAGAGGATCCACCAAAAATGTTTTTTTTTTTCAAAATCCAAAGCACTTGATGGTTAAATTCCACAAGTTCAATGAAGAACAACATTTATAAAAGCATCCAGCTAAACTACTCTCAAGTATGAATAAAAAGAAATGCAAATATCTCAGTTTTATTCTGCAGCCTCAAGGAATCACCAGAGAAAATGGAATGCTATTTTTAAAAATAAAAGGACCTCAACTTTCAACCTGTATGGTGTCCTACAAATTGGCATCTGATAATACATAAAATAACAATATGTTAAAAAGATGTATTTTGAGCAAAAGTCATGTATTTGAGATATTAATGTAAAACATAAATAAGTCATAATATATTATCTCATTAATCTGCTAATAAACACTGCCAAAACAGGAGTATAAAAATAAGTATAATTTTCAATAAAAAAAAACTAACCAGTAAAATAAAACCTCTTACACCTATAGTATATTTTTTAAAGTAAGACTGGTTTGTGTGTTTTAAAAAAGAACAGGAGGAATAATTGAAGAACAAAAAGCATATAAGAAATAAAATTTTAGGATCTTAAAGAATTGGGTAAGTGAGGTGGTTTAGTCAGTAGAGCACCAGCCCTGGAGTCAAGAGAACCTTAGTTAAAATCTAGCCTTATATTAGCTGTGTGAACCTAGGCCAGTCACTCAACCCGAAGAAGAAGAAGAAGAAGAAGAAGAAG
>NW_027187391.1:35609339-35627776 GCF_028583685.1 Petaurus breviceps papuanus
GAGGAGGAGGAGGAGGAGGAGGAGGAGGAGGAGGAAGAGGAAGAAGTGAAGAAGAAGATGTGGAAGATGAGGACGAGGATGAGGATGAGGAGGAGGAAAAGCTCAATAGTAGCCTAGTAGCGTATGGACTGAATTTTCTCACCATGCAGAAGTGAACCAATATCTTTTGCTGGAAAAAATAATAGAAGGAGAAGTTGAAGGAAGGGAGAAAGAGAACCAAATTTTGGGTTCCAAATATTCTACCTCCCTCCTGCTTTACCCCCTTCCCAGAAAAGTCAAGCATTATGATATTGGTCATACATATGAAATCATACAAAATCTATTTCCTTTTCAGGACATGGTAGCCAATCTGTTACATGTGAGACAGTCCCTTGACTTGTTTTAATTTTCATTTCTCTAATCAATAATGTTATAGAGCACTTTTTCTTGTGACTATTGATACCTCTGATTTCTTCCAAAAACTGCCTATTTATGTCCTTTGACCATTTATCAGTTGGGAAATGGCTCATATATTTTTAAAATTTGGCTTCCTATTTTCTTATAGTTTCCTATATATTCGAAAAATTATGGTTTTATCAAAGAAATTTGCTGTAATTTTTTCTCATTTTTTTCCTTCTAATTTTGACTATTATTTTTGTTTGCGCAAAACTCTTTTGATTTCATATAATCAGAATTATCTATTTTACTTCCCATAATTTCCTCTACTTCTTGTTTGGTCATAATCTCTTCCTTTGTAGATCTGAAGATATTTTTTTTCCATGCTCCCCTAATTAACCTATTATATCACCCTTTACATAGAAATAATTTACCCATTTTGACCTTATGTTGACCTAGTTTGTGAAATTTTAGTCTATGATTAGTTTCTGCCAAACTGCTTTCTAATTTTCCCAGCAATTTTTCTAATATGGTGACTTCTTGCCCCCAAAACTTGGATCTATGGATTTATCAAACACTAGATAACTATGGTAATTTACTAGCATAGATTCCATGTCGAATCTATTCCACTGACCCAGCACTTAATTTTTTAGTTAATACTAGTGTTTTTTATGATTACTGCATTGTAATATAGTTTGAAACATAGTACAAGGCTGCATTTCTTCACATTTTTTCATTAATTCCCTTGATATTCTTGACCTTTTGTTCTTCCAGCTAGATTTCATTATTTTTTCTGGCTCTATAAAACTAGTCCTTGGTAGGTTGATTGGTATGGAAATGAATGGGCAAATTAGGTTGAATTGCCCTTTTTATTATATTGGCTCAATCCATCCCTGAGCAATATTTCTTCAATTGTTTGGCTCTATCTTTATTTTTGTGAAAACATTTTGTAATATGTTCATATACTCTCTGTCTCTGTCTTGGGAGATAGACTCCCAAGTAGTTTATATTTTCTGCAGTAAATTTAAATGAAATTTCCCTTTCTATCTCTTCCTGCTCAGTTTTATTGATAATATACAGAAATGCTAATTATTTTGTGGGGTTAATTTATATCTTGCTACTTTGCTAGAATTATTCATTGTTTCAACCAGTTTTTAGTTGCTTCTCAAGGGTTCTTTAAATGTACCACCTTATGATTTGCAAATTATGATAATTTGTTTCTGCATTGTTTCTTTTTATTCCTTCAATTTTTCTTGTCTTATTTTAATAACGAGCATTTCTAATTTAATACTGAATAATAGGGTCATGATAATGAACATCTTTGCTTCACCCCTGCTCTTACTGAGGCTTCGAGTTTCTCCCCATTATAGATAATTATTGCTTTTGGTTTTAGATAGATATTATTTTATGAGGAAGTAATATGGCTTAGTGGATAGAGCATTGGTGTGGAGTCAGGAAGACCAAAGTCCAATGTGACCTTATGTAGTATGGGGAATAATTCTTCCTTAAAAGTTTGACAGAATTTTCTTGTCAATTCATGTGGTCCTGGAAATATTTTCTTAGAGACCACAGGGATGGTTTGTTCAATTTCTTTTTTTTCTAAGACACAGTTACTTAAGTATTCTTTTTCCTCTTCTGTTAATCTGGACAATTTTTATTTTTGTATATATTCATCCATTTTAATTAGATTGTCAACTTTAATGGCATGTGATTGGGGAAAATAAATCCAAATGCTTTAATTTCACTTAATTGTTGCAGCATTTATAATTTTCATTTTGGATACTGGAATTTGGTTTTCTTTTTTTTTTTTTAATCTAATTAACCAATGGATTATTATTTTATTTTTTAAAAATACAACCAGTTCCTAGTTTTGTTAGTCTAATGACTTTTTTACATTCTATTTCATTAATTTCTCTTTTGATATTCAGAATTTCCATTGTGGTGTTAATTGGAGAAATTGTTTTTTTTTCTTTTCTAGTGTTTTTTTTTTTTTGTTGTATGCCCAATTTACTTTGTTAATGTATACATTTAGAGGTATAAATTTTCCCCTAAGTACTATTTTGTATACATCTCACAAATTTTGTTATGTTGTCTCATAGTTGTCATACTTTCTAATAAAATTAGTATTTGTTCTTATTGCTATCTGTGCATATATATATGTATGTATACATATTTTATACACATATATACATGCATGCATGAATACGTATGTGTATGTATTTCCCTCTTTGAATGAATTTAGATGAGAGCAAGGTTCAAGTGTTGTCCTTCCCCTCCATTTCCCCTTTTACTCTAAAATTTATTCCTTTGGGGCCTCTTTTATGTGATACAATCCCCACATTCTTCCTCTACCTTCTTCCTTCTTCCAATGCATCCCTCTTTTTACCCATCTACTTTAAAGATCATCCCAACATAATCAACTCATTCTTGGGCTTTCTGTGTAGAATCCCTCTAACTGCCCTAATAATTATAAAATTCCTAAGAATTACATTTATCATCTTCCGAAATAGGAATATGAATTGTGAAAAAATTGAAAATTAATTTTAATTCCATTTTGCTAAGACCTAATCAAACTAGGTTTAATATTCCTTTTCGAGAATCCTACTCCTTGCAAATTTCATTCATCATCCATATCCCATAGAAACTTTCCTAAAGATCAGTCATCTTTCCTTGGGGCCACAGCTTTTGCTGAATGCAAATATTTAGATTAGAGGAGATGTCTGTGATTCATCCAGTACCTTGCACCACACATCCCCTTTGTTGCCCTTATATCCTTCCTCTCCCCTCTCCTGACAATGACAGAGTCTATTAAATGCTAGTGATTTCTACTAGGGTGCATTCATGATGTTTTATAGCAGCTAGTTAGGTGGATGAGAGTATCAATGATGAAAAGGTCATGAGATGCACAAGTCTTTAGTATTAAATAACCATTGCTTTGCTGTTTCTGACTCCATTATTCCCAAGAACTTGCTGTCATGTCTAATTGTGTGTGATTACTCTGGTGCTAAAGTCATCCAGAATTATAAGCTTGTCCTCTTTTGGCATGTTAATGATGAGGGTCTTTAAGTTTTCATAAATTCTTTTAACCTCATAAGGGTTTGTCATGGTAAGGGCATATACAACAACAATGGTAGTATGGAACTTTCCTGCAAGTGGAAGTCATATTGTTACAAGCCTATCATTCACCCATTTTGGGAGGCATTAGATTTGATGGTCAAACATATAACTGCTCCATGGAATTCTCCATCAGAAAATTATCTATTCATCTCCTTTAACCATTTATCAATTGGGGAATGGCTTGTATTCTCATACGTTTGATTTAGTTTTCTATACATTTGGGAAATGAGGCCTTTATCAGAGACACTTGCTGTAAAGATTGTTTTCCAGCTTTCTGCTTTCCTTCCAATCTTCGTTGGATTGGTTTTGTTTGTGTAAAAGCTATTTTGCATTTCATAATACTATCTCGTTTGGCCATGAACCTACAATTCACTTAATATCTCCTTTAATAATTTAATGGCCTGCAACTTAACACACATATTTTTTTAGTATTATTACTTCATTGTCTATGGTAGCTTTTTGGTATCTATGGTCTCTGGTATCTTTAGCTCTTTTAATTAGGTCTATTTTTGCTTTTGCTTTGTCTGAGATTAGATTGCTTCCCCTGTTTTTTTTTCCCTTATGCTGAATCATAATAGATTCTGTTCCAATCCCTTTACCTTTACTCTGTGTGTATCTCTCTGATTCAAGTGTGATTCTTGTAAGCAACATATTTTAGGATTATGTTTTGTTATTTACTCTGCTGCACTTCCATTTTATGGGGTTGTTCATACCATTCACATTCACAGTTATGATTACTAATTGTGTATCTCCCTCCATCCTATTTTTTCCTCCTGTTTATTCTCTCTCTCCTTTCACCCTTTCTCTCCTCAAAGTGTTTTTGCTTGTCCACTTCCTCCAGATAGCCTTTTCTTCTGTCAGTTCCCCTCAACTTATTTAATTTCTTCCCCTCCTACTTTCCTGCTGGGTAAGATAGATTTCTATATTCAACTGCATATGTATATTATTCCATCTTTGAGCCAATGCTGAAGAGAGTAAGGTCAAAGTGATGCCTATCACCTACCTCCTCTTTCCCTCTACTATAATAGGTCTTTCACACTTCTTCACGAGAAATCATTTACCCCATTGCATCTCTCTCTTCCTTCTCCACCCGATGTGCTCCTCTTTTTTATCTTAGTTATTCTGTATGTAATCCCTCAAATTCACCTTATGCCTGTATCCTCTGCCTATGTTTATTCCTTTTAGCTATACTATTAGTGGTACAATTTATAAGAATTACAAGTATCCTCTTCTCATGTACAGATATAAACAGCTAAGTTCCATGGAAACCCTTATATTTCTTGTACTACCCCCCCTTTTTTTAATCTTTTTATGCTTCCCTTGAGTCTTGCTATTGCAGAAGCAATTTTTTTGTTCATTTCTATTTTTTCCCTTATGAAAGCTTGAAATCCATCTAGATCATTGAATGACCATTTTCCCTTAAAGTATTATGCTTAATTTTGTTAGGTAGGTGATTCTTTTTGTAGTCCTAGGACTTTTGCCTTTTGGAATATCATGTTCCAGGACCTCTGATCCTTTAATGTTGTAGCTGCTAAGTCCTGTATAATCCTGATTATGGCTCCCCAATATTTGAATCATTTCTTTCTGGCCTCATAATATTTTTCATTAACCTGTCAGCTATTTTTCCAGTGAGATATTATATTTTCTTCCATTTCTTCATTCTTTGAAATTTGAATGATTCTTGGTGTCACATAGGGTCATTAGTTTCCAATTGCCTAATTCTAACTTTTAGGAAGTTGTTTTTCTCAGTTAGCTTTTTTATTTCCATTCCCATTTAGTAAGTTGTACTTTTTAACTGCTTGTTTGATGGATTTTTGTATCTACTTTTCCATTTGATCAATTCAACTTTTTAAGCAGTTGTTTGCTTTTTCCAAACTATTGACTCCTTTTTCATAATTCTCTTACATCATCCTCTTCCAATTTTTTCTTCTATCTCCCTTATATGATTTTTAAGATCCTTTTAAAACTCTTCTATTATTTGTTTCTGGACTCGAGACCACGTCCTGTTTTGTTTGGGGATTTTAACCATAGGTGTTTTGGCATTGTTGCCCTCTTCTGAATTTGTTTCTTGATCTTCTCTGTCACCATAATAACTTTCTATGGTCAATTCTTTTTTGCATTTTTTGTTCTTTTTTTTTTTAGCCTTTCCCCCTCATTTAAAAAAAAATTGAGGCATTCTCCCAGGATGGAAGGGGCACTGCCTCAAGTTTCTTCTGCTGGGGGCTGCAGGCTGGTGCTGCACTAATGTTGCCCTGAGGCCACAGGGGAACCTCATATCTGCCCCTGTGCTGAAGGAATGGGGTTACAGGTGACTGGTGATGCTGGAGACAGTAGGGATCTGGCAGCTTATCTGGTACTAAACCAAGGTCCTAGTACTGGTGTCTCATGTGGGCTGAGACTTGTAGGGGGTTTCTGTGTTTCTCTGGGGATACACTGAAGCACTTGGTGGTCTGGCTGCTGGAGGCTGCTGGTAGGATTGGCTCTGGTGGCTGCCTGTTTTTTTTAGGCACCAATGGGGTTGGCATCTACTTGTTTGCCTGGGAATACATTTAAGCATGTGGCAGTTCTCAGAGCTGAAGTCTACCCATTCCCCTAGCTATGCTAAGATACATAAGGGGCCCTGGTGTGGGAATTTGTCTGCTCAGTACCCTGAACTCAGGGGTTCAGGCTCTCCCACTGGTTTGCTGAAAATGTTTGCTGCTGGCTTGCTGGGATGCTTTCTGTCCTGGACTGTATTCCCCTTTTACCTGAATGAGATGGATCTTTTTGCTGGTTCTATTGATCCTGTTTTTTTTGGGGGGGTTCTCTTTTATGGTTGTTTGGAGGTAAATATGGGAAAGTAGTGGCAATTTAATGTTTACACTGTCATCTTGGCTCTAAGAAATTCTCACTGACAATTTTTTGAAAGATGTTATTCAAACATTTTTTAATGTCTTTCAAGTAGTCCAATGATTCTTATGTCATCTCTCCTGTATATATCGTCTCTGTCAGTTGTTTTTCCAAAGAGAAATTTCACATTTTCTTCTATTTATTTTTACTTTTAAAAATTTTGTCTTATGGTATCTTGATTTTTCATAGAGTCATTAGTTTCTGCTTGTTCAATTCTAATTTTTAAGGAATTATTTTCTTCAGTTAGCTCAGTTACTTCCTTTTCAATTGGTCAATTTTATTTTTAGTGAGTTACTTTTCTCAGTAAATGTTTGTCTATCTTTCTCCCTGCTATGGATTCTTTTTTTCATTATTCTATTGTATTACTCTCATTTTTATAAATGTGAAGATGAGAACAGTTCCAATGGCAGATCTCCAGGAAAGAGAAGTAGAAATCAATGACTGAGGCAGAGAGTGGAACTTGGTTGAATGATAGCAATCTTGGGCTCCAATTGAGGATGGGCAAAGCAAGGGGATAAAGTGCTAGTTGACTAATCAAAAATTGTATTCAGACAGAAAGAGAAACATTCAGACTTCAAAAGGGAAAATACTGGGTCTTGCCTACCTCATCCTACAATATGAGGAGTTCAAAACATGACTCTGGTCCAAACCAGGAACTGAAGTTAGATATGATACAAGGATAATATTGATCCTGAGGGTAGCAATTAGTCCTAGCCTCACCATCAAAATTGTGATTGAATAGTGGTAGTGGAAACCAGATTCAAGTGAGGAAAACACCAGGCAGCTGCTTCAGGAGCTTCCAGCCCACAGATGGTAAGAGGGTCAAACAACGGGTAAGAAGCATATTGCAGGAGTCTCTTTGATAGCACTGAGGCAGGACTCTGTTGCTTTGCCTATAGCCAGAGTGGAGCAGGGACCCTCCTCATAGTTCCAGGGCAGGAAAAAAGTACTTATGGTCACTCACAGACCAAAACACAGGCCGAGAGAGTAGTGCATACCTCTCCTTAGATCTTACCACCTTAGAAGAACTGAAAACTTAAAGGTCCATATAATTATCTCTAAAAACAGGAACAAAACCCCTGAAGCTTGGGACAATGCACCCTCTAGCATGAAAGCAGAGCCCTACTCTAATAAATAGCTGAAAGTCAAGTTAATAGTCAGGGAAAATGAGAAAACACAGAAAAAAATGTCTGACCCCAAAATGTTACTACATTGACAGCGAAGATCAGAGCACACACTCAAAAGAAGATAACAAGGTCACAGCTCCTATATACAAAGTCTCCCCCAAAATATGAATTGGTCTTATTCCATGGAAGAGATAAAAAAGAATTTTGAAAATCAAGTAAAAGAGGTAGAGGAAAAATTGGGAAGAAAAATGAGAATAATGAAAGAAAATCAAGAAAAACAAGTCAACATCTTGGTAAAGGAGACACACCCACACAATACTGAAGATAATAACATCTTGAAAAACAGACTAGACAAAATGGTAAAAGAGGTCCAAAAAAACAATGAGGAGAAGAATATCTTGAAATGTAGACTTGGCCAGATGGAAAAGGAGGCACAAAAGCTCAGTCAATAAAATAATTCTTTAAAAATTAGAATTGAGAAAATGGAAGAAAATGACTTCATGAATAATCAAGAAACTATAAAACACAATCAAAAGAATGAAAAAAAATAGAAAACAATGTGAAATATATCATTGGAAAAACAACTGACCTGGAAAATGTAGGCAGGAGAGAATTTAAAAATTATTGGACTACCTGAATGCCATGATTAAAAAAAGATTCTAGATATCAAGAAATTGCCAAGAAATTCTTAGGGATGAATGAAGATTGAACACACACAGAGTTTCATGTAGACATACATTAAATTCAATAGGAAACTAAGCAGTGATAGGGTTTAAGAGGTATTACAGAGTTTGAAAGGGAACAGATGGAAGCAAAAATTTTAAGTATGGTAGGTATATCATAAAAGTTCTCTCCCTCATTAAAAATAAAGTATGAGACTCAGTCAATGAATATATCCCTTTCAAACTTAAACAAATAACAAAAAAGATAAAGAATAAAAAGGTACAAATACAAAAAAAAGATATTAGAGAAGATATTTATATTTTTAAACTTAGAACTGAAGCAATATACATATTTCTCAGGTTTGAGTAATAACATTTTTAAACAATTAAAATAATAGATGAGATGGTCACTTATTTAAGATGAGCCAAGCAATGGACAGTTTACTGATATTCTAGAGAACTTCCGTAATATCCCCCCAATGTGCTGTACTAACTTCCTGTGGTGACAAGTTTATTGGAAACATGAATAAGATAATACAATAAAACAAGAATAGGAAGGACAAAATTACATTGGTTATAATGTGGTATATTGAGCCAACTTCATTCAGTTCTTTCTCATGGTAGGTTAATGCCAGTAAGGTGACAGGGGAAAAAAAAAATGGTCAGCAACCACTAGATTATTTTGAGTTACATGATTAGTTTAAGGTATATCGTATATTATGTAATTAGTTCAAGGTATATTGACTGCTTTACTTCCTGCTTGTTTTGCCTATATTCTAGGATTATTATGGATTTAGATGTGAGGTTCTGTTCTGGAGTGGGTTTGATATCTGTTTAATTCTAAATCATCCTGGTTGTATTCTTGTATTTCATTTTTAATTCAACTTTGCTAAAAACCTAGGGAGACCTTTAACTCTCTCCAAAAAGTATATTAATAAAGATGAATATAGGTTTCTACATGATCAAGACAACAATCTCCAATACATCTTTTGTTTTGTCTCAGGGGGCAAAAAATCTTCGTCATAGCCTGCAGATCCTCCACAAAGTTCTCTTAAGTACATTATTTTTATTTCTATGAAAGGAAGACTTTTACAGCAAATTTTCACCTTAATCCACTAGTAGTTTTCAGGAAATTACAAGTAAAAGAATTTAAATGGATTTCCTAATGATTAAAAGATCCATTATGAGGCAGTTTTCTAAGAGAAAAGCCTATTCTCAGTTCTGTATGCTTCCCAGAAATCCATGCCTGAATCATTTGTGTATAGCCTGACAGCAACAAGTCACTGTTAAAAGTGAGATTTTCTAAATTAAAACATTCTCTCTCTCTGCCTCTCTGTCTCTGTCTCTCTCTGTCTCTCTCTCCCTACCTCTCTCCCCTCTCTTTCCCCCCCTTTTCCCCCTCTGTTTCACTCTCTGTCTCTCTGTCTGTCTGTCTCTCTCTCCACAAAGCATCACAACTTGCTGAATCTGTACTATGATGATTCTTGTGAATTTAGTGAACTACATTTACAATGAATATGCTTATCATTGCCCCATTTCTTGCTTACTGAAATTTCAAAGGTCTTACTAGAAGCACACCTATTTTCATAGCTTTAGGTTACTATAGTTGTCATCAAATGTAAAAGTTTCTTTTTATCAAAATATATGACTCCCTTTATTTTATTTAGGATGGCATAATTGTAGAAACAGCAATACAGAAATAATACATACACATATAATACATGCATACATGCATATATGTACATATACATACATATATACCTATATGCACGTATCTTTCTATATCTATACACAATATCCCATAATTAATTGAGGTTGATAATGGCAAATAATTGCTTTTACTTAGAAAAACAAGATGAACAGACTCAGTTACTATGAAAAATACTCATCCTTCTCAATCCAAATATACTTCTTTTAATGCTGTCTAAATAATTTCCTATCTGATGTTTGAATCCATCCTTCCTGTGGAACAGATCCTGACATCTCAGAGACTGGCCAGTCTAATAAATGCTAGGCCTAGTGCAAAGTCTAAGGAGTTACAGTGACAAACTAGAGTTGACTGCAGTCTTTCTCTGTCTCCATTACTTTATCAGCAATGAAGTGAGTTTATCAGATGTGACCTTCATGCCTGACCTGAAGAATCATCTTTGTTTTCCAAAGAGAGGGAGCTAAGGAAACATGATTCAGTTTTGATCTAGACATTTAATGAAGTAAAACCTTGTTACCTTCAAGGAGAGGTCACTTTTTTCATGGTATTCTCTTTATTTCAATTGCATGTGACACAATGCTGGTTGATTGTTTGACAAGATTTTTTTTTTAATAATAATTGAACAAGGTAGAGAGATGATACAGCTCTTCTAATAATTTAAAGTCTAAGTGGACCTATTGATGTGTCTGCGTTTGTGTCCATTTATGATAATTAGTTTTAATAATAACAGAATCACAAACTTATGGATAGTTTAAAATACATGATACTTTTTAATTTGATTTTTGATGTCTGTCAAACTTACACTGAACCAGAGATTGAGTCATTCATTAAGTCAAACTAACAAACACTTATTAGGTCCCTACTACATGTCAGGCACTGTGATAAGCACTGGAAAAGCAAAGAAAGGTAAAAATAGTCCCAACCCTCAAGAAGGATTGTCTAGTGTAAAGCACAAATCACCCACAGTCACTTGTCTATATGTTAAATCCTGACCACATTCCTGGGGAGAAAGGCCACCAATAAGAAGGGAAATTCTTTTTAAAAAATATTGTTCATGCATAAATAAGCTGGATTTCTATTAGAAGCAAGTTGATTAAGGAGCTAGAAAACATAAATGCCTTTGATCAATTTAACTCCCTAGGTCTAGAGAAACTAAAATATGGGATATTGAAAACCCTGTCACATTGATTGGTTGAGTGATATTCAAAATAACATTTTAAAAGAAGACATATAACAGATTCAGAGAAGGCCAAAAACTCTCCTTTTTTGCCCAAAAAGACAAGAAAAAAGAAAAAAATGGGAAGAGCATTAACAAGGGTGAGGAGCCTGAAGCCTTGAGTTCACATGTGGCCCTCTAGGTTCTCAAGTGCAGCCCTTTGATGGAATCAAAACTTCATAGAACAAATTCTCTCAATAGAAAGATTTGTTCTGTGAAGTTTGGATTCAGTCAAAGGGCCATATTTAGAGACTTAGAGGGTGACATGTGGCTTTGAGGCCACAGATTTCCTACCCTTGGATAGAACCTATAAACTATAAGCCAGTGGGCTTGACTTTTATCCTCCAAAAAATCCAGAATGTAAAATTGAAAGGTTTTTGAACATCTGTAAAAAGAAGTGGAGATTAATAAATGTCATCATGCAAAGGACCTAATGTATTAAACCTCATCTTTTTTGAAAGAGTTAAACTGGAATATCAGGAATGTTATGTAGTTTTTCCTTGATTTTTAGCAAAGCACATGAAAACTTTTCTCATGAATTCTTGTGGAAAATATTGAGATATTTAGGTCAGATGATAGAACAATTAAATGTAATTGCAAGTGACTAATTGTCACGAATATTCTCTATCATGGTGCCTTGCAAGTAATTGTTTAGTCAATGTGTCATGTCTGACTGACAAAGATGTTGGAATGGTTTGCCATTTTCTTCTCCAGCTTATTTTACAGATGAGGAATTGAGGCAAATAGGGTTAAATGATTTGCCCTGGGTCACACAGCTACCACGTGTCTGAGGTCACATTTGAATCCAGGTCTCCTGACTCCCAGCACAGCAATATATCCACTTCAACACCTAGCAACCCCTTGCAAATAATAAATGTCATTTAATACATGTTTGTCAGCTTGGAAGGAGGTCTCAGATGAAGTGCCCCAGAAATTTATATCTAAATCTG
This sequence comes from Petaurus breviceps papuanus, assembly GCF_028583685.1. NCBI lineage: Eukaryota > Metazoa > Chordata > Mammalia > Diprotodontia > Petauridae > Petaurus > Petaurus breviceps. Next base: position 35,621,384 of record NW_027187391.1, read on the forward strand.
TGTTGTTTATGATTTCTTCTCAATGAGTGAAGTTCTAGGTATTACACTTTAGGAAGGTTAGAACAGTCTCTAGACAGCATCTATAAATAAGGTGATGGAAATGTTGAGATCAGTGCATATGGATATTGGGTAAAGAATTTGAGGATGGTTGTCCTGAAGAGAACACTTAGGACAAGAAGAAGAAAGGTAATAAAATAAATATTTCAGGGGAAGGGCAATTAAACTTATACTTGTTTTCTGAGGACAGCCTTAGAACCAATAGGTAGAATTTGTAGAGAGGCTGATTTCGGACATGTATAATTAAAAAAAAAATCTTAACGTTTAGGACTCTTTAAAAGTAGAACTGACTGTCTTAGGAGTTAGTGGATTGCTTCTCACCTGGGATTTTCATATATAGAATAAATTAATACTTTAGGGAAGATAAGATTTTTGATGCTCTCTAAATTATCTGATATGTTTTTTCCAATTCTTTGAATGTTTACAAGGAGTCAAAATGCATTAATTTCAGCTCTTCTTATTGTAGAACACTGTTTCTCTTCTCTGAACACGCTTAGTTAATTAGGGATTGGTTTGTTCCCTTATCCAGGTGGCAAAATAGGTACACTTTTATCCATTTAAAGAGATTCCTGATCAGTAAAGAGATTTTAGTGTTCTAACAATACCTTTCCCCTTATCAGCTAGCTATTGAAATAGCCATTTTGTCCCCCTCCAAAGGGAGATAATTATATAGTTTAAGACAGGGAAAGATGTTTTGTTGTTATTCAGTCATTTTCAGTTATGTTTAACACTTTGTAACCCTACTTGGGGTTTTCTTGGCAAAGATACTGAAATAGATTGCCATTTCCTTCTCTAGCTCATCTTCCAAATGAGGAAACTGAGGTAAATAGGATTAAGTGACTTGCTGAGGTTCATATAGCTAGTAAGTATTTGAGGTCAGATTTGAATTCAGGAAGATGTCTTCCTGATTCCAGGCCTGGCACTCTATCCACTTTTCCACCTAACTGCATTGGAAAGATGTTACTCAATTGCTATAATATAAACCAACCTGCTAAAAGTTATGAAGGCCTCTATTTTTTAATATACATTCTTGATTCCTGAGTCTTTGCTTGCTTCTTTCATTTTTTACATAAACAAATCAATGGCATATGATTGTGGGAAGGAGAAGAAATATGAGGAATATTAAAACTGAGTGGGTAATTAGAATATGAAACTGAAACATAAGCTGGGTCAAAGAAAAATGAGCCAGATAACCAAAGCATAGGTAGAAAAGGCAAAAGGTCTGTAATAAATATCAGGAGACAAGAGTGGAAAAACCTCAAGAAGTTCTGAGGAAAAAAGTCTGTGACATGAGAATCTTTCCTTTAGATAGAAAGATGGGATTACCACAGGCACTAAACTTTAGGTCCTAATAGAACTATTCAAAGAGAAATCAAGCTAATCTCTAACTCCTGTTTGATCTTCCATCCAATTTCCTAATTTTTCCCTCAACCACATGAACAGGCTTTTGCTCCCTGAGATCACATTAAAGTAGTTATATTTCAGTGATCAGTGTATAACTCCATATTATGGTAAGAAAAGAAAAAAAATCAACTTAATAGGAAAGGTTGATCATCAGTGACCCAGAGACCATGAATGTAAACGTTAGAATCGATCTTATTCTAGGAACTTTTGAATGTCTTCAAAGTCTCATAAATGAATCCTTCCATCATAGTGTAGTGAGAACAGCAATGATGTTAGAATCACTTTATTTCTATAGAGGTCAGAAAATTAATTTTTTTTGGAGGAGGGTTGGGAAATATCTTGAGGAGGATTCTTGGTTAGGTAGAGATTGGACTAAATGATCTTTGAAATACCTAACTCTTAAGAATCTTTAATGATTCTGACCTGTGTATACACACAGCATGCACACAAGCATGTGTGCATATGGATATGGATAATAGATATGAATGATAGATATAGATATAGATATAGACACAGACACAGATACAGATAGAGATGCAGATACAGATATAGATATAATACTTATCTGGGAACTAAACAGAATACAGTCATAGATTTAAAACTGAAAGTTACCTGAAAGGTAATTAATACAACCCTCTCATTTTACAGATGGAAATGTTATGCAAATAATTTTTTTTCACTATGTACCTATAACCAAACAAAATGCAGGTCCTTAAGATATAAATTAGTATATATTTTAAGAGTACTATGTTATTTAATTGGAATTAATGAAATAGATATGTAAAAATACCGAGCACCATTTTATGGATGATTTGGTCTTACAGGGGTGGGGAACCAGTGGCCTCAAGGTCACATATGGTCTTCTAGGTCCTCAGGTATGGCCTTTTGACTGATTCTAAGTTTTTCAGAATGAATCCTTTCATTAAGGGGATTTGTTCTGTGAAGTTTATATTCAGTCCAAGGGCCACGTTTGAGAATATAGAGGGTCACATGTGTCTTCGAGACCACAGGTTCCCCACTCCTAGACCTATGATTACAAACATATGATATATTTTAAATAAATAATCATTACTAGACATTAGGGTTGTATTTTTTTAAAAAAAATTGTCTTGTCCTTTTTGCTTACTAAATCCATAATCTCAAAGAAATGTTATTTTTGAGCAAAATAAAAGTTGTGATTTGAAGTAATTTAGGTCTATGCATATGGGCTGATTAACATGACAAATGCACTCCTGTTGTATGACTATTTAGTTACCTGTATACTTAAAATTACAATCTTTTTGACAATGAACAAATATCTCAGTCATATTTTGGAGGAGTAATGAGTATAGTTTTCAACAATTCTCTTACTCAAGTCTTTAAATTATGTTTCATGTTCATTTTTTTAAAGCAATTGGGGTTAAGTAACCTGCTCAAGGTTACACAGCCAATTATTTTTGTGTGGGTGTTAAGTATCTGAAGCTGGAATCGATCCCAGGTCTCCCGACTCTGGGGCCAGTGTTCTTACTCACTGCACCACCTGGCCATCCCACATCTTCATTTTTTTGATGATGGCAGTATACTGAATGTGAGTCTGTTTATAGCATTGCTCAGCAAGTTATCCCCCCTCCCTTAAAACCAATGTTTAATCCATTATGATCTGTTTAGTAGACTGAATTTGTTGTTAATGTGCAGCAGCATATTACCAGGGAAAAATGTGACAGGAAAAGAAAATGGATGGGGGCCAACTGGCAATGTTAAGGTAAGAGAGGCACATCATCCAAATGTTGTACTGGTATCTTCTCCTTGTCAAGAAAAACAAAAGGAAGGAAGCAAGGACTACAGTATGGTGGATCCTCCATGGTAAATTTATGCGAGTACCTAGACAAGTTGAGGCAGCTAGATGGCTTAGTGGATGGAGTGCTAGGCCTGGAATCAGGAAGATCTCAGTTCAAATCCTCACTCATTCGTTGCGTGACCCTGGACAAATAATTTAATTTCTGTTTGCCTAATCTACTGGAGAAGGAAGTGACAAACCACTCCAGGATATTTGCCAAGAAAACCCCATTTAAGGTCATGAAGAGTAAGACACGACTGAATGACTGAACAACAACAGCAACAAGATAAGTCATAAAGGATGAGTAAGCATGGGGATTTGTTGTGATCATCTTTGGAAAGACTTTTCTAATCACTTCAACTGAACAGATCCATTTGAGTGCAAGATTTACTGAAATAGTAAGAGAGCTGAATTCCTGTAATGGAGTTTACTATAATCCTGATATAAGATGAAGAAGGCCTAGAAAATAACCAAGTAGAAGAGGCAGCCTTAATTTGGCCACTCAAACTTATAACGCTTTTTTCAGTAATAATTTTGACTGGAAAGGTTTTCTAATATATTGCAGATTGGGCTGAGGAAAACTTCTGAAACCTGGAAATTCTATCAGCAATAAAATTAATATTATCCACAGAGTTCCCTGTGAGTATAGCTACTTCTTTGCTAAAGTCTGCAAATTCTTCAATAAAAATTAGTTAATTAGCTGAGATAATTAGAGCACCTTGTCAAGAATATTTTGCCCTATGTTATGTTTCAGTCATGGAAATATAAATTTAAGGACTGGAATTTACTGCTGTTTTAAGTACATAACAAAAATAAACAACAGATGCTCCATAAGAATGACTAGATGGTAGAAAAACAAAACAAGCATTAAGAACATTTACAAAGCAGAGGATAGTAGTGTAGTTAATTTTTGTAAATGACTCTGAAGTAAAGAAAATAGAAAATATGATGTATAACTCAATGCAGACTGATGGTGGATGAAAATGGTAAAAAGCAAAGAATGCAGTACATAGGTACATATATGTGCAATTAGAGAATATAGATTTATATATATATATGCTGAGAAATATAGGCATACATATATGTGAATACACTAAGCAATATGTCTAAATACATCTATATGTTAATGAAATAAGAAACACCAATATTTTTCTTAAGTGAAGTTACTCTTAGAATATACACATTGGGATAAGTCAAAAACCCATATTCTAGAAATCTCAAGTCCCTCTAAAATCACTTGAAGAGAGTGAATATTTATGCATTTTTCCAGCTGCTACAATGGAAACAACTTGCTCCTAATTGCTCTCACCACCATGAAGCATAAAATTAAGCAATAACTACTTCAGATATCATTAAAAGCATATCTAGTAGACTAAAAACAAGATAAATTTCCTTTGCTAAGGTTATTGTTACTATTAAATCAAAGCCCCATGAACTGTATGAAAGTTTGGGTAGGTTTATCTTGCCCATTCTCTCCAGCTGTGTGTGATATGGATTTTTAAAATGCTCCAAGTCAGTGGGACTTAAGCATCTAATTAACTTTGATCTAATAATGCCCTGTCCTTGCATGTTCCCAGAGTTCCACTTTGATTTTTGTTTTTCTGAACAAATCCTGGTGATTTTCTACCTCACTCCATACTTATGTTTCAGATGACTGGGTAGCTCACTCACTGAATCACTGGCCTGGAACCATGATTAGAATCCAGTCATTGCTAAAAGTCTCTCTCAATTTAGAAGAGTAGACTAGCAATGAGAAGTTCTCAGAGAAATAAGTTGGGTAATTGAAGTTTCTGACAAATTGCAGTCAAGAGAAGCTCTCTGTCTCTGGCTTTCATAGACATCCTTCACCTTGAAGAGCCCCTGATTGAACAGTGATGAAATTACAATGATGGAATTACTTCTTCTCTGAGGCCAACTAGAGAGGCTAAGAAAGGCACAAAATGTTAGCACTGGAAATTACATTCCTCTGTTTCATCATTGGAGATAGAAAGAGAAATATTACTGAAGTTCTGGGTTTCTCTCATGTTTGGGAATTTCAATTTCCTTTTGTAAAATTTGAATCTATTATCTCATCAACATTCTTTCACTACCTAACTTACAGGGTAGTAGTGAGAAAAAGGCTTTGCAAATTTTAAAATAATACAAAATATGAGTTGTACATGATAAGAATAATCTTTCATTTTTATGGATTTCAGATAGATATCCTGGGACAAGATATTATCTTACAATTATCCTTTTTTATTTAATATTTTGCAAGATCCACCTATTTTGGAGGTAGATAAAATAATTGCTTTTTTAAATGGGATTAAATATATTGTGATCTTATGTCATGTTTTGTAGACTAATTGAAAGCCTCTCCAGAATAACCCTTGCAATATGAAGAATTATGGGAGGCATCTTGTTACAGTTTAAAGAACATTGATCCTGAAGCAAAAGGATCTGGTTTTGAATCTTCCCCTCTGTGATGTTAGGCAAGTCACTCAACTTCCTTTGGCTTCAGTTTTCTCACTCAAAAAGTGATAAAATGACTAAATGATCTCTGAATTACATTCTGCATTAGTCTATGGCAAAGAGAATATGACCTCATTTTCTTCCTACATAGCTTTTATTTTTTCCATGAGTTCTCTATTTTAAATACTTTTCCTTATATGAATCTTGGAGATTATGGTGACCACTGTGAAAAGTATTGTTCTTAAAGGTTTGTGAATCAATGGAATGTCCAGGAAGTTATAGACAAGAAGTTAGTCTGTGTGAATATTCCAGTTCCATGACAATTTATTTGTTTAATTCAGTCATTTAATGAAAAGACATTTGTTAAGCACCTATTATGTGTCAGGCACTATTTTGGGTGCTGGATGTAAATATTAAAATGAAACAAAGAAGTTGCAATGGTAATTTGAGGTCTGTACTTGTACTATGGGAATTTTTCACATTAATTTACAAAGGTGTGAGCTTCTGGTACATAAGCAGTAGGTTCCTGAAAGTTATTGTCAGGTGACATATTTTTTGTAAATTCTCTACAATATTCTCACACTTCCACCACCACCACCACCACTACCACTACCATCATCATCATCATCATCATCATCATCATCATCATCATCATCATCATCATC
>NW_027187391.1:35627786-35656538 GCF_028583685.1 Petaurus breviceps papuanus
TCATCATCATCATCATCATCATCATCATCATCATCATCATCATCATCCTGGCAATTATTTAGCCTCAACTATGTGACAGATACTATGCTAAGTGCTTTATGATCATCTCATTCTATCCCCTACATTAATAATTCATATTGTTTATTGTCTTATCTTAAAAATGATGAAATTAGGCTAACCATTCTCTAACTTCTGGTGGCAAGGACTTGTTCCTGAATTACCACCATAAACCTCTCTCCTTCTAACAATGAAGCCTCATGGTCCAGGACTGTATGTTCAAATATGTTTTTGGTTGATGCCATGTGTATATTTTCCACAAAGGATCTTTTTGCTCCCCTCTTGGAGCTTAGCTTTTTCAGAGACCACATTCAGAGGTAAACCTCTTTTAATTACATATCCCAATCCAATTATTCTATTATTGTTCATCTTTTCAATAATACTAAGCTGATATGATATTTTTACAGGGTAGCTCAAAATTCTTAGTGTAGTTTTAAGGTTTAGTAACTTTCAGGAGCATGAAAGCTATGAACTAACAAAAATAATTTAATCATTTTTTTTTTGTTTATATCTTTTTATTTTTATACATTTTGAATAGGGTTAATTTTAATAGGACAAAGCATTATGCTTTGTGTGTATGAGTTTCTGACTGACACTTTCTCAGATCAATATATCAATGTAGGATATCCTCTTGCTTAGATTTCATGGATCACCTGATCTGTCTATATTTGAATTTTTCCTGGGGTCACATCAAAACTCTCATGAAAGCATCAAAGCCTTTCTTTGGATGTTATTAAAGTTAGGATTATGAAAACAATCCTTTTAGTCAATGAGCAGCATCAGCTGAAAGTTTTCACAAAGTTTAAATGAATCAGCTATAATAGGACATAACACAAGGTGGTGTTTATGTTGAAGTTCAATAAGAAATATGAACATTGTTTAAAAATAAGCAATTTTGGGGCAGCTAGGTGGCGCAGTGAGTAAAGTGCTGGCCCCAGAGTCAGGAAGACCTGAGTTCAGTTCCGGCCTCAGACACTTAACACCCACCAAAAACAAACAAACAAACAAAAAAAAAAACCTAGCCGTGTACACTTGGGCAAGTTACTTAACCCCAATTGCCCTCCAAAAGGCAAAAAACAAAAACTAAAAAAAATTTTTTTCAAAAATTTTAAAATAAAATTTTTGTAGTATTCATACTTCTGGATTTATTAAAGAACTAATTAGAACTCAAGTTCTAATTTGCACGCAGACTTTTTAAATACTGAATAATGCTTTAAGATTTGCAAAGCACTTTACATATCACATTTGATCTGCACAACTCTGCAAAGTAGGTATTATTACTATCCCTATTCTCTATAGATAAGGAAACTGAGTATTATAGGACTAAGAGATGTTCCCACAGTCACTTAACTGTGAAATGTCTTAGAAAAGAGATGAATTCAAGTCTTCCTAACTTCACAATTGTGCTAGAGAGACTATTTCACTTAGTTGCCTATGTCAAATAGTGAAATGATGTCCATTTTTAAAAAAATAAAAATATTTCTTTAAGTTTGTGGTATATATGCATATGTACATACGAGTGTGTATAAATTGACATACATATAAAATTTTCTTCCTTCTTTTTGTTGAGGAAGTGTTAATTTTTCTCTAGCTGTCTTCATGGGATATACCCTGTAGAGGGTTTTTTTGTGATTTAAAAAAATAATTTATTTTGATGGCAGCTAGGTGGCACAGTGAGTTAAGCACTGACCCTGGAGTCAGGAGGATCTGAGTTTGGTTCTGGACTCAGACACTTAACACACACACACACACACACACACACACACACACACACACACACACACAAACAGCCGTGTAACCTTGGGCAAGTTAAGTAACCCCAATTGCCCTCCAAAAGGCAATAATAATAATAATAATAATAATAATAATAATAATAATAATAATTTATTTTAAACTTAAATACAAAATAAGAGTTTTTCAAAAAGCATTGTTATATTCTCAGTAGAACATAAGAGAGGATTCAAAATAGACTGCAATAAGTTTACATTTCAAAAAAGCCTATATAATAAATATTATATATTGTGTTCCAAGTTGTCTACCTTTTCTTTTCTTCTTTGTAAGTTTTCTTTTCTCCTCTGCTGTACCCTTTTTACTTTGTTCTTGCCCCTCTCCCTTTCCTTCCTTTCTCCCCCATGAAGTCTACAATTAATGTGGATATATATATATATATATATGTGTGTGTGTGTGTATGTGTATATGTGCACACATATATACATCTATGCATGTACTCATATACACAAATGCATATTGCATATGCAAACGTATACACATACATAGGTACACTTACAAACATACATATACTTAGATATATTAATCATACTCATATATAGACATATACATTTATATGCATCTATGTAAAACTCTAATATACTTGTTTGTCCTCTGATTTTCTGAGGGTGGGTAAGGTCTTCCTTCATAGTTCCAAGTCTTTCCATGTTTTTCTAAGTCTGCCAATTCATAATTTCCCATACCACAGCAATATTCTAACCTTATATTGTCTAATTATTTCAAATAGAATAAAGCAATATTGATTAATATGGCTGACATATAGTGTAGTTTCCCCATTTTTCTCTTTTGATTAAATCTATTTTAACATTAATGTTGTCTAGGGTCTTGAATGCTACCCTTCCTTTTTTAAATTCCCCAATAAATTCTGTTCCTGATCTTCATCTTATATTTGTGTGTATATCTTATTTCCTATCTCTCCTGCATCCTCCACCTGCTACCTTGCCCTCCCATTACTTAAACTATCCCCACCTATCAAAGGTCCTTCCCTTATACTTTCCCCCTCCCTGTCACCTTAGCCTTTTATTTTTCTGAATTTAGAAGACTTTTATACATACATACATACATACATACATACATACATACATATATATATATATATATATATATATATATATATATATATATCTTTTCCTCTTTAAGCCATTCCTGATGAGAGTAGAGTTCCAAAACTACCCACCTTTCTTTCCCATCTAATTCCTCTGTGTCAGTACTTCCTCTTGCAACTCATTTGTGTAAGATAATTACTCTTTTTATTTTTTCCTAGACAGTATTACTTTTCAGAATTACATCATACTCAGCTTTACTGAATCTTTCTTTTAAACTGCTCAATTACTAATTACAATCTGAGATACACAATTTACATTTCCTCATATAAAAATTCATCTGTCCTTATTGAGTACCTTGTAATTAGTCTTTCATGTGTCCCTTATATTTCTCTTTGATCTTGTACATAAAATTTTCTATTGTTCAAGTCTTTTTTCAATAAAATCCTGGAAGTCTGACAATTCATTGAATATACTTTTTTTTCTCCCCATTCAGGATTATGTTTAATTTTGCTGGATATGATTTTTTTGGCTGAAACCCCAGTTCTTTTCCTCTTCTATAGAAAGTGTGTTCCAAGACCTTTGGTCTTTTACTGTAGCTGTGTCTAGGTCTTGTGTGATTCTAATTTTGGCTTTCCCATACATGAATTGTTATTTTTCTTGTCTCTCATAATATTTTCTCCTTGAGCTGGGGGTTTTGTCATTTAACTATTCTTTTCTGTATATTTTCCTTGTAGGAACTCCTTCAGATAATGATTGGTGCTTTTTTTTTTTTCTAATTCTACTTTCTCTTCTCATTCTAACACTTCAGGGCAATTTTCTTTAATTACTTCTTGTATTATTGTATCAAGATTCTTTTCTTTTTTAGTCATACTTTCCAGGTAGCCAAACTATTCTTATTTTTTATCTGTTCTCCAGAGCAATTGTTTTCCTTATGAGATGTTTCACATTCTCTTCTGTTTTTTTTTATTCCTTGTATTTTGTGTTATTATTTCCTGTTATCATAACTTTATTGACTTCCCCTTGTCCAGTTCTAATTTTAAAGGTGTCACTTTGTTCCTAAAGATTCTGGTTTCCTTTTCTAGTTGATTAACTTTCTTTTCATAATCTTTTTTTTATCTTGGATTGTTCCTATTTTTTTTTTAATTCTTCAATCTCTCCCATTTGATTCTTAAAGTCTTTTAAAAATTCTTCTATAAATTCTTTTTGAAGAAGTGATCATATGACATTAGTTACTCTGAGGTAAGAGAGGAATATTTTTTGCTCCAATATCCTTCTCTGAAGGAGAACTCTGTTCTTCTCTATTGCTATAGTGATTTCCTATGGTTGAATTTTTTCTCCTTTGCTTGATAATATTTTTTTTATTATTTATAGCAACTTGTAAACACCTCTAGTCTTGGATTATGGGGGGATGGTGCCTCTGGTATCAGGTCTTCCTTCAGTTCTCCCCTGTGACCTGTAGCCAAAACCAAGAACTCCACCCTCCTGTAAGTGTCCACAGCCAGTGGCAACCAGTTCCATTGCTTCTGCAGTCACCAAGCATGTGCTGGTTCCTTCTAACTCAGGGTTGCATCTTGGCAGCACATCTGGGCTTGACAGCCTTATCAGCAGATTCCCTCAGTTGTCCTCTGCTCAGATGCTCAAATCCCTACACTGTCCAGGAGGTGGAAATTCCTGGGGCTAACCCAACCAAGCTAGCCCCAGGATTCGTCACTTTGCTGTTTCAGCAGAACTAACCTATAGGTGTTTACACTTCACAGGGACCAAATCTCAGTTCTGGGATTTTTCTTTTGTTTTGCTATGGTTGTCCTAGAAGGACTTCTGTTTCCATGCCGAGTCTTATTTATTTTAACTGCTCTATGTTCACCCTGAAGCACTATTTTGTCTTATTTGTGGGGGAAGTCTGGAGAGCTTGGAATTTTCTAACCTACTCTGTCATCTTCTCAGAATCCTCATCCAGTGTTTTATTATTATTTGGGGGTTTGTCAGGATAATTTCCAAAGTAGTTATTGTCCATTTTAAAATTCTTAAAAGGCATGCTCAGAATGGATATTGATTAGGCATTATTCACTTTAAATGTACTCTTTCCATTGAGTTTCACTTTTAGGACACAAGTAAATCTCTTGGCACACACACAGTCTCAGCTTTCTCCTTGATAGTTTAATGCTTGAAGTGTTTTGCCCAAACTCAGGAAGAGACCAAGGAATTTGCAAGTATTGCATTTATATAGTAGTTTAATTTGATATCTGATTCATGATTTAAGCCTTCAGTCTCAATTTTCCCTGGGCATACATTAACAATTTTACTCTTATTAAGTCCAAATGACATTTTTACATCATTAGAGAGTGATTTCATGAGATAAAGATGATTAGTGTATTTTTCATTGGAGCCACATAATTTGATGTCATCCATATACAGCAGGAGATGAAGAAGATATTTAGGTATAGCTCCCCTTTTTAACATTCAAGACATACTAAGTTCTGTTTAAGAGATAAATGAATAGATTTGAGAGTAGACAGAAACATAATTGGCTTAAATTGTCTCCATGGAAGATTTTATGTTTTCCTTCAATTTTTGACATTATTGTGTTGGCGGCATGTTTACAATAGACACATTTTTCCTATGTGGACATTGGATAATTTAGGTATTCTTCCTATACTTGCGTCTTATTTGGAGAACATAAGTAAATCATGAGAGCAGAACTGAGTCAAAGCATTTGGGATAATCAATAAAAATAGCATAAATATTATGATGTCTTTGGGTGGCATGCTTAATCATCACTAAATGGATAATAAATGGTACTCTGGGATGTTTGGCACACCTTTGTTTCTCAGTCAATGTATTTTTTGCGTGTACTTAGATATTTTTAAGCGAATATAATGGTCAATCCTTGGTATAAAGTACACAAAAATATAATTATTGTATATTTGAAGGGGTCACTAGTGTTCTCATTTTTTTGCAGGATATATGCAATATCTTCTGTCATGGCTAATGTCCATGGCTCTTACCATGGCAAATGTCAACATATGTTATTATGATAAAATAATTATTTGTTATATTTTTTATTTTTTAAAAAATAATTATTTGTTATAATATATGATCCTCAAATCTTTTCATTTCTTTCTGTGAAATATTGTCGGAGAATGAATTAATTTATGATAGTTGTAGTGAGTACCAACTCCCACCCCCCAATATCTCTGTTCTTTGAGCTGGGCTTTTATTATCAAAATAATAAAAGTTTCTTGTTTTTAGAAAATCAAGTCTCAATATTCCTATCTCCTCTTCAAAATCAGTTGAACCATGGGCATTGCCTTTTGTCTTCAACTTGGTCATTAGGTAGAAGGCATACAGTTTACAGTGATTTAAAATTTTTAGAAACTTCTGGTCCTTTGGTTTTTTCTTCTTTTTTTCCTTTTTAAAGATTTTCATGGCTATTTACTCTCACACAATTACTTTGTCTAATATTGGTTTAGGAATTAAGTTAGTCTTATGATTGCCCGAAATAATTATGAAACTTGGAGAAAAAAATATATTCAATGAAAAGACATATGAAGCCCTGTCTTATAATTGGTGAGATGTTTCCAGTGTTGTAGGGATATAGTACTGGGACATAATGTCATTGGTGATGTCTTCATTCCATTTCATGTGTTCTTGTATTTTTCTCTCAGTTTTTGGCCAGTGTTATCTGTACTGAAGAATTTTTACCTGGTGGGGTATTAGTATTTCATATGTGTTCTAATATATTTTTCCTTATTCTGGTACCAAATCATGAATGGGGCACCTCTTGTTCTACCATCCTTCATTTTAAGTTGATCATGTCAGTTTTGAGAAACCTGCAACCCTCTGTCCCATCTATTTCTTAGATTCATAGGCATACTTACTTTCTATTGTTCTAGGTTCTAATCCCATCATCTTTATAGCCAGATGCTATAAGCCTGATGTTTTGGGTTTCTTTCCAGGTCTTCAGAATGACTATAGAAGTCTCAGGTGACATAATGGCTTTGAAGTACATTATTCTGGAAGGCATTCCCTTAAAGAGCTAATGTCCCACATTTATGACATTGATAATGGGTGGGGCTTAGAGAGGCCATTATTGGAGTTAGTGCTTATGTCATTATTGCTACTGTCACGGTTGTTATCTCCTCATCTTTTTCACTAGGTTTTATGCAGCAATGGTCCTGGGACAAGTATCTATCTTGTTGCTAATCCTTTACATTTAGTATTCTACATACCACTGGAAAGGTGGCAAAGTCAATAGATTTTCACAGTAAAATAAAAAAATATATATGTATATTCATACTATGTAAGTGTACTGGAAGTGTCCTTGATGCAGTATCATATCCTCTCTTCATATAATTTCAGGCTTCCTTTTTGTATCTCTATATATTATAAAAAACTTTTTGTTCCATGTAACTTAGAGATTATGAATATTTGGCATAGTAACAGCTTTTAGAAACATTGTTTCTGGCTATATTTGGGGAAATGTGAGCAACTTTTAGGTATGAGAAAGTGTTCCAGTTGCAGTATAGTTATTTGAATGAGTTCGCCAGAGTCTTGATGTCTGTATAGGGATTTGTTATCTGTTAATACATGAATCCAGAGTTTCTGATGTATAGTTGTAATCAATAAAGTATGTCTCACAAAACAGGAAAGGAATATTTATTTTCAACTGCTATGGACTAGACACTGTACTTAAACACTTTACAAAAATTATCCTATTTGTTTCTTACAACCAACTTGGGATTTATTATTTATTATTATCTCCACTTTTTAGGTGAGGAAATTGAGACAAAGGAGACTAACTAAATTGCCCAGATTCACACAGTTAGTACATATCTAAGGCCATATTTGAACTTAGCTCTTCCTGACTTCAGGTCCAATATTCAGTCCAGTGCTCCACTTAGTTTCTTCTAGGCATTCTTAGGTTGTTAGGGATATATTGTACATATGTATGCTATTTATTATAAAATATAGATTTATCATTGAATCCTGCAGCCCAAACATAGCCTTTCTGTAATTTCTGATTCTGAATTGCCATCATAAAATACTCCTTTTCTACAAAGATTTGTGTAACTCTGAAATTTATTTGAAAAAAATCAGTCAATATATTTTTGACTGAATTCATATAAATTTCACCAATGGAGGCCCTTTTAATTCTATTATTGGATTTTATCAACTTTATAGACTCCATCTGGTGGTAAACTATTGTTTAGTTATAGTTGACAAATCCAGTGACATGTAGCTATTATCAGCCTTTACTGTTATTCAGCAAAGGATATATAGTTCCAAGCATTTTTCTTTAATAATATAAGCCCTGAGTATTATAATTTTGCCTAGATCTATATTTTCATAACTGTGGGCAAATCTACCAATTGTTATGGGAAACTTTGATATAAATTAAAGTTAGAGAGTTACCTAAGAAGTAGGAAATTAAATGGCCTGACTGGTTATATAACTAGAAAGTGTAAGAGGAAGAGTTTGAAACCTATTTCTCTTCACTCCAAGGAAGACTATCCTGCATGTCCATTATGTAATAATGCTTCTTAATATCATTATTATCATGCTCATCACTATCAATATTACTTTAAAAGATTGAGAGTTAGCTCTTCAATTTCTATGACATAAACTAGGTAAATAAAAAAAAATCAATCTTTTTTTCAGGGGATGGGCATGGGGAGATGGCCATTTCAAGTCTGCTTGGATCATAATAGGTACTTATTAAAAATTGTTGGTTTATTGATTAATTATACCTTTCAAAATAAAAAAGAAAGTACTTAATAAAATTAATTTTTAGTGATTTCCTATATTTGCATTTCAAATTTTATACTTCTTTATTCTCTCTTCTGTACCCTCATAGCCATTAGACATCTATTTTTCTCATGTCCCAGAAACAGAAATTCATCTATCCTACAGTGACTTTTGTGCATATTTCTGGAAGTTGCTAGTTTATATTTGATGGACTCCAAAGGATATTAAAAAATTAGTGTGAATTATTACCATAGAGGTATGCAGGGAGACTACCACTTCCTACTACCATATCATAGCCAGCCTCCTCCGGTGAGATCTCTGTCCACAGGTGTCCTAGCTCCCTGAACTTTCCATCTCTTGCTTGGTGAAGCATGTTCCTTGCCAAAACGATGCATGGGTTCATCCTGGGCAACTTCTACTTTCCTCAAAGCAACCACTGTATCAGCATAAGACATCTTCTACCCCTTCCTGCAAGGTCAATCTCCCAACTTGGAGGTGGAAAACCTCCAGTGCAAAGAAAGGTAACCTTCCCTTCAACTTCAGGCTTCTTGTATCCTGCTGCATCTGTCCTTTAACGGCAGGAGAGCAGTACCCTTCACTCAATAAAGAACATTCTCACACTTGATCATATCATTCATACCCCAGTGACTCTGAACTCATGTAGATCATCCAAACTTTACTCTATACCCTCTATGATCCAATTCCTCGTTCTCATCCCCATCAACCCTTCTACCTCAATGTTTCATTCTTACTCCACCCAGCCCTTCCACTGTGCCCTCTGGAATGTCTGTTTTATAGGCAGCATATGTTATTTCATCTTAAATCTATTCCTCTCTCACTCCTTCCATCCACTAGCTATTACTGAAACTTAAATTTTCCATGATGGCACAGCCTCCTTGGCGACCCTTTCTAGTACTAGCTTCAACCTCACTCATTCTCCTCAGCTCACTGGGGCAGGGGAGGTGGCATATGTCTTACCCCTCTCTTGCCACTTCCAAGTTCTCCTCCTTTCTTTTTCATTCAGTAATTTTGAACTTCACGCTATTCTTTATCTACCACTCAATCAAAATTCTAATAGCTGTTGTCTACAGAGCCCTGGGTTTTTCCTTTTCCTTCCTCAATAAATTTGACCTGGCTTACATTTTTCTCTTCTCCCTACCTCTTTCTTTCATACTAGGTGACTTCAACATACATATTGATTATCCCTCAAATACCTTAACCACTCAGTTCCTTAACCTACTCACCTTCCCATGAGCTAATTCTCCATCTCACCTTAGCCACACACAAAGTGATTTTTATTCCATTGACCCCCTCAATTCTCTCTACCTTGCATTAACCACTCTCTTCTCCTCACATTGACTATTTGGTGAACCAGTTCATTTCTACACTTTCCTCTTCTCTTGAATCCCTAAATCCCTTATCACATCATCAGTTATGCCCAGTCAAGCCTCAGCTTTGGGTCACTCCCACCATTTGTCACCATCACACTTACACACATGTTACTAAGTAAAGTTGGAGAAAAACACAACCTTTCTGATTGGGTCTATTACAAATTTGTTACAAAATCTCAAGTCAATCTTGACGACTGCTAAGCAATTATTCTATACCTCCTTTATTAACTCACTATCCCACTCCCCACAATAGCTCTAGTATTCAAACTGATCTCATTTCATTCCATCTCCTCCAACAGATCACCCCCTTTGTCATTGTCATTCTTTCTTTTATTTTTAATCTCTCCTGCTCTACTAACTCATTTCCTATTGCTTACAAATATGGCCATGTTTTCCAGGGGAAAACAAAATCCTCACTTTCTCCGTCTGTTCCTACTATCATCCTATGAGTTCTACCTTTCATAGCTAAACTGTTCAATAAGGGCATCTATACTGGTGCTTCCATTTTCTCTCTTCTCGCTCCTTTCTCAACCTGTAACAATCTGACTTCTAATATTATCATTCTGTTAAAACTGCTTTCTCTGAAGAGCAGAACCAGGAGAAATTTGTACACAATTACAGACACAAAGTATGTGTGATAACCAACTTTGATAGACTGGACTCTTCTCAGCAATGCAAGGTGATAAGACAATTCCAAAAGACTCGATGGAGGGAGATGTCTACATTCAGAGAAAAAAACTAGAAAGAACAGTTTGAATGCAGACTGAAGCGAACTACCTGCTCTCTTTTCCTTGTTTGATTTTTTTCCCTCTTTCTCATTGTTAATTCCATCAGTTACAATCCTTTACAACTTGATTAATGTCTAATGTGAAAGTATTTGTAGATCCTATACTTGATTGCATGCCTCCATGGGAGGAGGTATGAGAGGGAGGGGGAGAAAATGTGAAACTCAAGGGATTGTGGAACTGAATCTTATAAACTAAAAGTAAACAAACGAATTAATAAAGACAAAAAACTGCTCTCTCCAAATTTACTAATGATCTCATAGTTGACAAATTCAATGGCCTCTTCTCTGTCCTCATCCTCTTTGCCCTCTCTATAGCTTTTGACATTGTGATCACTCAAACCTCCTTGGTTATCTCTTCTCTCTAGGTTTTCAGGACACCACTTTCTCCTAGTTCTCTTACCTTTCTGACCACTCCTCTTTCTTTTTTAATGGATTTTCCTTCATATAATACCCTGTAAACATAGGTGTTCTTCAGGGTTCTGTACTCGGCCCCCTTCTCTTCTCCCTCTATACTATTATTCTGTAATTGTGTCAGCTTCCATGGATTTAATTACTATTTGCTGATGATTCTCAAATCTACCTTTCCTGCTGACTCTCTAATGACCTCCATAATGAATTTCCTATTTCCTTTCAGACATCTCAAATAATTGTCTAGTAGACATCTTAAACTCACTAAGTTCAAAACAGAACTCACTATCTTTCCTGCTAAACCTACTTTCCCTATCTTCCAAGACCCTCATGCTTACAATCTAGGAATCATCCTGGATTCCTCACTATCTCACCCCCACATCCAATCTTTCATGTTTATGATTTGGAAATTTAAAAGATAGGGCCATTTCAAACATCAAACAGATTAATTTTGTTAAAATGAAATGATGGCTGACTTGTTTGACATGTGCTGATGCATTATAGAGATGTTTCTAATCATCTGAAAAAATACATAAGTAACCTGGCATGGGGTACTCCTGCTAAAACTAATTCAATATGGCAGAATACTCCACCCAGCCAAGTTTTTCTGTCTCAGAGAACACTTTAGGGAAATGATCTATAGAAAAATCCCTGGCTTGTTAAAAACAGAAAGCCTTTATTCTTATAAATAGACAACCCCCCCCCCAAACAAAAAAAAGGCTCACTGTTCATGGCAATGCTGCACTCAGGTGTAATAAAATTGATGAGCCCATATAATAAAATTTATGGAACCAGAGTGAATTCAATTTATTTGAATATGCTCAGTTATGTTTTTGTTTATTCCCATAGCAGATGTTTAATTTACAAACCAGGCAATTACCACAGCTCTTCCAAACAAATAAGAGCAGATTAGTCAAACGTTCACATCAATTTTTATGTTTATCATTAGTTTTATGAGGTGTCATGAATATTCAGTGGTAAGAAAAACTATCATTATGGTACCTGGAAAACCTCAAAATGATGTTTTGCATCTCTAAATGCTATTTCCCCCCTCTTTGATACAGCTATTAATGTGTGTTCACTCTTCCTACTAGTTGGGCTTATGCGCTATTAGGGACTTCCCAGACACTCTCTAGATGTCATGTACAGTTAGAGCAATGCCCCACTGGAGCTTTGTAGTGAGAGTGTGCACTTGTGAATATGAGTGTGTGGGTGTGTGTGTATGTTTGAGCACATGAACTTATATAACCTAGGATTATATATTAATCTGTACTATGCAAATTAAAGAAATTGGGGGACCATTTCTAGCATTGAAGTGCTCATAAAGACAGAACTTGAGTTTTCCTCCATCAAAGTCAAGTCCAGTGTTAGTTCCAGGCAAAAGAAGACTTCTCCAAGTGCTCACCCCTCTTTGAAATATCTTTTGTTTTTCCAAGACAGAGTTCTATAATTCCTGACCTCTTGTTCCACAGGGTTGTCAATATGTACCTGTGCATCAGAAGTCTGAGCTGAGCTACTTTATGAAAGTGGTCCTCATCCAGTGGTTTTACTGTTCATTCCAGTGCTTAAGCTGCCAGAATAAAAAGCCTGTAGTTCCATTATGAATCAGTAAAACTACATGACACCATCCATAAACAAGGAAGGGATTTTTCCAGGCTGCCTTTTGCCTTTGAATGGATTGCTCTTAGGCATGCTCTGTACTAAAAGCAAAGAAACAGCCTCAATAACTGAACCTGATTCCCACAATGCATTTTTCCTCTCCATTCCATTGTAATGGCAATTTCCCTTTCATTAATCAGCATTAGGACTAAAAGGAAAAATCAGGGGATCAATGTATTAGAATCATCTCTTTAGAAGAAAGAGCTCAATAGAAATATGTGTTGCAATGTAAGTAACGGTGATTGGTGAAATGGGCTGATGGAACACAATCCCCTATTATTAAGAAAACTCTGCATGCTAACATCCTTTTTTTTTGTTTGCTCACCAGCATGCTTTGTTGATGACAACAAAACCAGCATCTGCTTCCTCTTCATTAGTTACAGTATAAATCCCACTAGACTCCACAGCATTCAAAAATAGCTTCAAAATAAATATACCACACATGATGATTATGTGTTTTGGATCCAGGCCAGTTCAGAATACTTTTGGGGGTGGCAACATTAACATTAATTCACTCTGCTCTCACCTCTTGGGTTGTCACTACAGTCTTAGATGTATTTGCCATTTCAGATCTACAATGTGGGCATCATATAAGGTTTATGAGTTCATCCTAAATGCTCATGATCTCTACCTGGAGAATAGTAAGCTCGAATTCAGCTTAGTATCTATGCGTGGAAAGTGTGACTTGTCTGGTTTTAGTAAGTATACCAAATGTATTTCTGATTTTATGGAGAACAATAGATTAAAGCTTGTGACTTTACAAACACTTGGACTTTTTTCCCTCCTCTTTTAAACATTTCCAGGACCAATACTAGCATCTCTCAATTTCCATTACAGGTGTGGGGGAGCAAAGAAAAGCAAATCTCCAAGGAGAAAGCTCACAGTCATCATTACTTATAATTCAGACCCACAGTACAATAATAACATTCCAAAAAAAAGTAATGCAATATCATCCAGTGGAAGATAGGATAGGAGATTGGCCCAGAGACAGAGAAGCCTGCCCATAAATAATTGCACAAAAAATACTGAGTTAGGTTAGATTCCTTGGGGAGCCTGGGAGATACTGCAAATGATTCACCAATCATTAAAATTCTGTAAAGCACTGGAGTTTTCTAATATGTGACCACTGGTTTTCAGATTGCAAAGCTCTTACAAAATATGAATTATCAGGGGGCATGAATTTCTGCTAATAAGAGTAGAGGCTTTAAAATATTGAGTTTTTTTTTTAGTTTCCCTGAAGAATGGCACTGGTTTTTCTTGTCATGCTGAATTTTACCTAGTAATCTTTGAAGTCAACCTATAATAAATAATGCCATAGCATTCACAAATGGCAGATCCATGTTCTTACACGCCCCCCCCCCAAATGCATACCATGCAGTTACTTTCACAGCTGGCAAAGCAATGATTGTTGTCAACAGCATTTCATCTTTGCCACCCTGGTGCACTGGTATAGGTTACTTCAAGTTGCCTGGGATCTGAATGCCCTACTTTATCATTGCAAAGGAAATCCACATTTTACATTTCTCTTCTCTTGAAAAAGAACCACAAATGTCAATGATAACAAGTCAGACAAAATCACTACCAAAGAATTTCTGAGTTTTTGATTAATTTCCAAACTTGATCAACAAATCACATTACCAAATTACCAAGCTCTGGGACACACACACGCTCACACACACACACACACACACACACACACACACACACACACACACACACACACACACCCTAAAGCTCTAAAAAAGGATGAAGTCCTTACTATGCTTATGATAACACTCTTGAAGTTACTTCTGTTGCCTACTCAAACTGATGATTTTAAGTTTGTTCAATGTAGGAGGGAAAAATATATATTAAATCTATGTTGTCACTAGCAAACTTATTTTGCTGAAAGTAAATGTTTCATAAGAAAAAAAATGAATAAAGAAAAAGAAATAATAAGTACTCTGAATTTGAAAGAGAAATGAAAATACTGCATGGTTCATCAAAGTCTCAGATATGTTGGGAAGCAATTTTTACTTTCAATTTTACTTTCTAGCAAATTAAGCTGCAAATGTCATAAAGCTAATAATTTTATTGGGAATTTATATACTTTTAAATATTAGCTCTTAGCAATCTATTCAATATTATATGACTAGACCAACACACTGAAAACAAAAAAAACAGTTTTATTAGAAACCTACCATTGAACATCAATGCAAATTTACCCAATAATCATTTATATTAAAGTTACCTATTCCAATACACAAAGTATGATGAACATCATTTCAGGGCCCCCTTCCAATGATTTTTTATTACAATACTTTGTACTTTAATTTTCCTCTTATATTACAGTAGTTAGCATCCATTCTACTATTCCAGTTTTGCATCTTTTGTTTTAAATTATTTTGTAAATTTCATAAATCATTGCAGATTTCTTTTTTCTCCATTCATACCTGGGCAATAGCATAAAATTCCATTACAACAGTGTTTACATTATATAATGTGGCCACAATTTATTCATGAACTAGAATCAATGTGAATGACAATTGCTATTTAATATCATTATTAAATGGAGGAAAACATACAAAAATAAGCACAGGAAACTGTCATATCATGCAAAGACAATCATATTAGGAGTCAGAAGACTAGTATACCAGTTTGGCCTCTATTCCTAACTTTGTTATCCAAGGGAAATTTCTTTACCTTTCTGGTTTTTAGTTTCTTTATCTAAATATATATATATATATATATATATGATGGGAATGAATTAGATGATTGGTAGGATACTTTCCTAACATTACATGTTTCCTAGAGTCAAGAATGCTAATAAATACTAGTTATTTCTAAAAAAAAAAAAAAGACACAAGATAAGAAGCCAAATAATACTACTAATCTAGGAATCTAAGTTAAGATACTTTGGTTTCATGTTTCATCATCATTGGTAACATTATAAATAACATAGTACTGGCTTCAAAAAGGTTTTCACACCAATCAGACCCATCCTTTTATTATTTGTATTTGATTAAAACAATATAGTTTTCTTCACAAATACATAGGTATAATTATTCAAAAGCAAAATATAAAGCTACATAACCTGGATCTTTGAATTAGGAAAGTTAAATTTTTTGTGGAGGGCAATTGGGGTTAAGTGACTTGCCCAAGTTCACACAACTAGTTTTTGTATTAAGTGTCTGAGGTCATATTTGAACTCAGGTCCTCCTGACTCCAGGACCAGTGCTCTATTCACTGCGCCACCTAGCTGCCCCTGTTCAATATTTTTTTAAAAATACAAATACATTCATTTAACAAATAAAAGGTAAAATGTGATGGTCCAAAAATAGTAGCTCTTTAGAGAGGGCAAAGTAACTCAGTCCTTTTAACCCAACAGTGGTTGTGCATGCTGTTCTCCATATTTTTGCCTTTCTTTTGTTGTTATTGTTGTTTTTCTGTGTAATGCCTCATTATAAGAAATGTCGATTGTGAAGGAATTAGCATCATATAGAAAAGTGGAGCTTCTGGAATTTTTTAAGGGAACTATCATGTCATTATCAAATAGAGATCCTTTTATCTCTTTTTAGCTCATATTTTTGGTTTTTTTGTCTTTCTCTTATCGCTATCATCCATATTTATAGAAAAATGACATATAATAATGAGGAAAGATGATATCCTTGCTTTGTGTACTTAATTTTTGGAAAAAAAACTTCTATATTCTATGAAAAAGGATGTCACTTTTAGTTTCTGTACATTTAGATATATACATGTATATAGATTTACATCAGGAAATGGATCTTCTATATTTAAGCTTTGTAGGATTTTTGGCATAAATCACTATTGTGCTTTAACAAATTTTTCCTACTTCTATTCTTTTAATTTGTGTTTTGCACTATTTAATTTAATATTACTAATCAAATGGTTTTCCTAAAGTTAAATCATCTTTACATCTGTGATATAAAGCCAAATTGAACATAATGAACAAATTATTTGATATATTGCTGCAGTTTGTTTATTAAAATTTTGCTTTAAACTTTTTAATCAATATTCATTAGTGATATTGATCAATAATTTTACCAATCTTTATGTCTGTCTTTCTCTCTATGTTTATTCCTGTACCTGCATCTATCTGACTCTCTCTCTCTGTCTGTCTGTATTTCTCATTTTATTCTTTTCTCATTCAGGTATCAAGATAATATTTGGCTCACAGATGGAATTTGGTGGTATTTTGTTTTTGAGAATAATGTGCATTACATAGGTATTAATTGTTCTTTTAAAGCTCTGTATTCATTTATAAGTCCACTTGAAACATTTGTAGTTCTCTAAGTTAGTTTAAATCCTGTTCTGAAATTGGATTGCCTAACATGCAATTAAAAAAGAAATAAAAATAATTATCAAAAACCTATTTATACACAATTACACACCAACAAAATTAAAGATGTTAAAGAAATGGAGGATTATCTACAGAAAATAGGAAAATAAACAGAAAATGAAATAAAAATCTTAAGCAATCCAATTTTAAAATTCTTATTTCTTATAAAACATTCATTTAATTCTAGAATTTATCAAGGATCAAAATTCAACAAATAACTGAAAGCAAATGGATCTTTTCAGAGTGTTCTCAAAGCAATCTGAACCAAGATTGTCTGTGAATCTGCAATAAAAGTCTATGTACATCTAGCTTTAAATTATACCTTATTATCTGTGTTCACTCTTATGGATCCATTTTCTGTTCTACAGACAACATGGTATGGGGAGAGAATGGTAGACTTAGAATCAGGAAGACTTTGAACTCAGGAAGATTCTCTTAGATATTTACTAAAGATATGACCCCGGGCAATCATATTTTCTCTCTCAGACTCAATTTTCTCCTTTGTAAAATGAGGATAATAGTACCTCCTTAACAAAATTGTAATAAAGATAAAATGAGATAAATAAATATATATATACACACACATATGTGTGTGCGTGTTCTATAAACCTGAAAATATTAAAGTCTATGAAGCTATTACTATCTAAAACACCATCATCCTTCCAATCATCCAGGCATCTTCAACTCCTCACTCTCTCACCATAGCCCTTCCTCATATCCAATTATTTGTCAGGACTTATACATTCTATATTCATAACATCTATCATATGCTCCTTTCTCTCCTTGGAATCTCATTCCAACACTCCCCTGTCTGTCTATATTCCTGTCCATTCTCCACTTGGTTGTCAAAGTGATTTTTCTAAAGAGCCAGTCTAATCATCTCATCCCTCCCAATGCAGTTAACTCTATTAGTTTCCTATTGTCTCCAGAATCATTTTTTTTAATTCTTCTGTTGACATCAAAGCCCTTTATAACCTCATCCCTCTCCACCTTTCTAGTCATCTTCCTTCTTCATACTCTGTGAGACTGAGACTGGTTTTCTTGTTTTTCCTTACACATGACACTCCATATCTCCTAACAAAATTTTCTTTGGTTGTCCCTCATGTCTGAAATTCTTTCATTCCTTATCTCTGCTTCCTGGCTTTCCTGGCTTCTTTCAAATCTCACCTAAAATCCCACCTTCTGGGAGAAACCTTTACCAGTCTTTCATATTCTTTAATAGCAACATCTCTATCTGTATATTGTTCATGTTTGCATATTGTCTCACATTTCAAATGTGAGGTCCTGGAGAACAGGGACCAATTTTTATTAGTATTTTTTAATAATCCCAGAGTTCAGCACAATGCCTGCCACATAATATGAACTTAATGAAACACTTTCCAATTTGTATTCTTATTTCTTTCATAATTTTCACAAAACCCAAAAGGAAAACCCCTCAACATTATATGTGAAATTGTGCTATGTGAAATTGGAATTAAACAGATCAAAGTATCAAAACTCTGCTCTTCAGATAAAAGGTGAATCATGAGGCAGCTACATGATAAAGTGAGTAATACACTGATACTAGATTCAAGAAGACCAGAGTCCAATACAACTTCAGTCACTCATTACTAACTGTGCAGCCCTTGGTAATTCATATAACCTCTGTCTTCCTCAGTTTTATCAAGTATAAAATGGGAACCAAAGACTGTCTACCTCCAGGGTTGTTGTGATGATAAAAAGGGGATAATATTTTAAAAGCATTTTCCACAGTGCCTGATAACATAGACGATGCTTAATAAATACTTATTCCCTTCCCCTCCTGTTTCCTCTTCGAGAGTTAAATTGGCATCTTCTCCCAACTCCTAATCCATATCACTTACAATTAATAAAACCACATAATTTTTCTAGGAAAGTCCTTCCGATAACTTATAATAAAAAAATCAAAGTGAAAAGGAAGGAAAAACCTCACTAACATCCACTTTAGCTCTTATGGCCCATAGTTACCTGAGCATATACTGCCAAGTAGTTAGTCCCTGCTGTACCTAAACATTACCCATTTAGGTAGGCATGGTGCTGCCTTCAATAGCAATTCAAGTTACCGCCTCCTTCCCATTCATGCCAGGAAAGCAAGAGGGAGAGGGACAGGAAAAAAAAAAAAAGCAGAGGGGAAGAGATAGATGTGCTTATGTAGCTGCCACTTTGCTGCACTATATTGCTTCAATAGGCTAGATAGTTTTGTTACAGTCTAGTCATCTTACAGTTTTTGAGATCTCAGTGCTCTGAGTGAATAGGACTAAGTGGGAACCAGGGAATAATGAAGAACTACTTATATATGCAAGGTCAACATGTATAATAGCTTAGAGGAAAGGAAACCAATACATTTTAAAACTGAGAGTATCAATAGTTCTCTCTTAGTGGTTAGCAATAGCTGAGTTAGCTAAATTTACTAGGAACTCTCTTGAGATTGTCTTCCACTTGCCTGTTCTGCTAAAATATATGCATAACATTTTTTTCTTAAACTCAAACCCCTGCATTCCACCATTTCCACCGCTGAATCTGTCTCTCCATGTTGTTTTGACCTCTCTAATTCCCATTTTCAGTGTCTGCAATAATATGCAGAAGATTTTGAACTTCTGTCACCATAGCAAAGAAAGCTTAGAGAAACACCAGCATCATCTTAATCCCTCAAAATCAATGTGATAACCAGTACTACAATAGGGATAGTAGCTAGACCTATGGTTTTATGATATAAAGAATTCCAAAGAGAGGAATCTCTATCCTCAAAAGCAATTTGGTATTTTCTCTGCAACTGATAGTTTTTTTTAATTTTTTTATTTCTAAATTTGCTTTATTTTACACTTGATAGAAAAGAAAAAGAAACAAATTTAAACACTAAAAATAATATATTTTTTAAATTGATGTGCACAGCAGAACATGAGAAGATTCAAAATATAGAGCAATAAATTTCCATTTCAAGAAAGCCTATACAATAAATACTATACATTGTGTTGAGAGGGGTCTTTCTTTGCTTCCTTGTAAGTTTTCTTTTGTTCTCTGCTGTGAATTTTTTACTTTGCTCTTTTTTCCCCTTTCCATGCCCCCCAAAAAGTCTATAAGTGAAAATTTATCTATATCTATTTATATTGATATACATATGTACATGTATACACACTCCTATACACACATGTATATATACACATGTGTATAATATATTCCCATATTATATATGGTATATATAATATGTGTATAATATATATCATATATACACATATGTATATACAAT
Source organism: Petaurus breviceps papuanus (assembly GCF_028583685.1). Taxonomy (NCBI): domain Eukaryota; kingdom Metazoa; phylum Chordata; class Mammalia; order Diprotodontia; family Petauridae; genus Petaurus; species Petaurus breviceps. The sequence goes on from NW_027187391.1 coordinate 35,648,275, forward strand.
ACACACACATATATATATAATACACATATACATATGTGCATACACACATATAAAACAGGGCAGGTGATAATATGGTGATCAGAAGAAGTAATACAATGATACTCTCCAGGTTTCTCTTCAGAAGTTTTGAATTGTGTGACCTGAATTGATTGGGAGATCCTGGCACATCACTGTCCAATATGACATGCCCTAATCAAAGAAGGTGCTATGCTCTATGAGCAAAGCAGAATTGAAGTAGCTCAAAAGAAACATTAGATGCAAAAAAGAACATCAGATGTTCACATGGACTATTCGTGCCTGACCTGTGTTAGAACATTGGTCTGATCAGCCACAGTCAGGCACATTGTAACGACATAGTGATGCCATGTTGGTCCTCTTTGAGGATGAAGAACAACCAACCAGCCATCTATGTAAAACTATATTATACTTACTTTTCCTCTGTTTCTCTGAGGAACCTCTTCTTTTGTAAGTCCAAGTCTTTCCATATTTTTCCAAATCCACAAACTCATCACTTCCTACACCACAGCAATATTCCTGCCTCAGACAATCTAGTTATTTTAAATGGTCCAAAACAACATTGATAAATGTTACTGACACACAGTATAGTTTCCTTATTTCTCTCTTTTGATTATATTTATTTAGTCTTAACTTTGTCCAAGATCAGGATTGCCAACCCTGCTCCTTTTCCCCTAAAAATTCCACTTCTGATCTTTATTTTGTGTTTGTGCATATGTCTTATTTCCTATGCCTTCTGACTCCTCTACTTTGCTCCTACCAACTACTTTGTCCTCCTATTATTTAACCTAACTCCACTCCAACTATTGTTCCCTTATCTAACCATTCCCATTAATCTTCTCATAATTAAACACACACACACACACACACACACACACATTTCCCTCTTGTGCCCATTCCCAATGAAAGTAGGTTTCCAGAAATACCAGCTGTGCTCCCCCATCTAATTCCTCTACGCCAGTTCTTCCTCTCACCCCTCATTGCAACTCATAGTCTTAAAGAGTTTCCCAGAGCACTGAGAAGTTAAATGACTTACCCAGGTAAGATAGCAGGTATGTGTCAGAGGCAGTACATACACCCAGACCTCTCCACCCCTAAGCCATACTCTCTCTTCTACAAGCAAATGTAAGCATACTTTATTCCTACTGTGTGCCAAAGGAATGCTTCTACAATTTTTTACAATCTTTTTATAATCTTTTCAATCAGTCTCGGAAACAAAGTGAATACCAGTGCTTTCCAAACATTAACTCTGCTTAAGCTTTAATTTATTAGGAAATGTCCAACTCTCCCCTCCCTCCAAACACACATTTACACACACCCAAAATTTGACTTGTGACATTGTGAGAGAACAGATTTTCTATGTATTTATGAGTTGCTCATTACGATAAGACTCAGGTAGTGTGGGAAATACAGTAAGCTATGAAGAAACACATATGTTCTGTTTGTCAGTTAAAACCCCAAGGGCCCTTCTCCCTCTAGCTCAATCAGCAGGAAGAATTCTCACTGCTGTTTAAACATCACAAGTGCAATGTATTCTGTTTAACTTCCTGACATTTGTAGCTATGCTATCACCCCCCTCCAACATGTATATTAAAGCAATTCTTGTTATTTAAAATCCTTTATATCAGATAAAAAGAGATCACTGAAGTTTTTTTTTTGTTTGCTTTTGTTTCATGAACTGCAACCTGTATTAAAAATTTGGGTCAACAAAGAATTAGAAATTGAAGTATATTGCACTAAATAAAAATTAGAACAGTTCTTAATTCTTGTATTTTCTCTATAGACATTGGGCAAAGTGCAAAAAAGACTGGGTTTGAATCTGACCCAACATTTAATCATTATGTGACCCTGTTGACTCTCTGTTTCCTAATCTTTAAAGTAAAGGTAATAATAGCCCCAACCTCAAGGGTGAGGTTCTTAGAATAAAATGAGATACTTTAGGCAAAAATGTTTTCCAAGCCTCAAAATGCAGAACAATGTTTGTTCTAATAATTAGGAGTACAACACAGGCATTTTCTTTCTTTTTTTTTAATAGTTGATTTTTTATTAACATATATACATTTACTTGTCTTCTGGCTTGTTGAAGCAGTAGGTTAGACAACACTTGCCACAATAATGTCTGTCAAAATGGCTAGCCATAAAGACTCCAGCACCATATTCATCAGAAGGGCACTCTTGTCGAAGGCAGCTAATCATGCCATTCTCATCAACCTTATAATACTTCAGAACAGCAAGCTTAACCTTCTTTCTCTTATGCTTGTTCTTTTTGGGAGTGGTGTAAGACTTCTTTCTCTTCTTGGCACCACCACAAAGCCTCAGACCAAGATGAAGGGTAGATTCCTTCTGAATGTTGTAGTCATACAAAGTACGTCCATCTTCCAGTTGCTTGCCCGCAAAAATCAATCTTTGTTGATCATGTGGAATACCTTCCTTATCTTGTATCTTGGCCTTGACATTTTCAATAGTATCAGATGGTTCAACCTCAAGGGGGATGGTCTTCCCCATCAAAGTCTTCACGAAAATCTGCATCGTGGCACTGGGTCCACCCAGTGATGGCAGATCAACACAGGCATTTTCAAACTTAATAAAGTATAGTGTTATAAAAGTTATAGCTCTTAAAAGTAGAATTTTAGAGTTTAAGGGACTTAAGATAAAAATTTATTTCAATCTCAACCTTTAACTGGACTGAGACCAAGAACAGTAAAAAGTACCTTCATGAACTTGAAGTGATTAAGTTTGGATGAAAATTCCATGGTAAGAAGAAGACTCTGTAGGGTGAAGAGTTATGAGATGTGTTTGTGTTATGGAGTAGTAAGGATCTAGTCTGGGGGCTATTAGGATACTTTGGGAATCCTAGAGGGGAGTTAGTAAGGGATAGTTACTTTTGTCCTCAGATCTATGACTAAACTGTCATGTGACATAAGAAAAGTCATTTCACTTCTTCATCACCTTTTAAATAAAGATTATAAGTTTACGCTAAATGTCACTTCTGCTGCAACCATTCTATGAATCTATGATTTCTCCTACCTTCCTCCTGAATTTAGGAACAAGCATCACTAAGAGTAGTGCAGGTAGGGAGGGTAATTAAGGAAGGAATAAAATGGTCTTCCTTCACCCTTTTTGCCTTCAGTGATTTTTCTGAGAAGGAAATACTAAATGTCTAAGAGTTAGGGAAAAGTTGAGACAGAGGCCTTGAGACATTTAAATAGTATTTTCTTCCTCCCTCCTCTCTAAGTTCACCACCCCAGCATCTATTCCCTGTTGTCAATTATGTGAGATTTGGAAGATATGCTCCTTCCTCCCCCAGGTGATTTCTCTAATTGTGTTTTGCATACTAGTAACAATATTAGTGTATTTATCCTAATTACCATCCAAATGACTTTGTATGTCTGCAAGCCTCCTTTGAGTTCTGGCCTACTGCATTGCTTCAGTAATAATCTTAAGGAATTTCCCTAAAAGTACCCCCGTGTTTCCCCGATAAAAAGACACTGTCTTATTATTTTTTTTGGAAAGAAAAACACCAGAGGGCTTATTTTCAGGGGAGGGCTTATGTTGTCCTGCCTCAGCTCTCCTCCGTGGCACTGCTCTCAATGGTGCCAGCAAGCAAATCACTGGGGAAGAACAGGATGATGCGCTCACTGCTACAGCTCTGATTGGATGCAGCTTGGAGCATGGCGTGCGTTTCACCTGGGGGGGATGGTGCATACAGAGGGTACCATAATGTAGCGTGTAGCGCAGGGGATCACCTTCACTACAGTAGCAATCTCAATAGGGCCTATTTTCGGGGGAGAGCTTATTTTAGAGGAATCTTACACAGTAAGGGGAGGGCTTATTTTCGGGATAGGTCTTATTATCGGGGAAACACGGTAAGTTTTTCTGGCCCCACAGTTACAGCTGTTGCCCAATTCTGGTCTCTTACCTTCTCTGAGAGCAGGTGACATGACAGTAGATGATTTCTCTTCTTTAAATGAGCTTGTTGAGGATTCAAAATGATTAAATTTTAGGAAGAAAAGATAATTCATATCAAGTATAGCGTTAGCTTTATTTTAGTTAAAGGGAAGGATTCTCTCACTTTACTTTGCACAGACTACTCTGCCTAGTTTCAAGTCCATGGGATAAGATGATCCTGCCAGGTTAAGCTCAGCACCTCTACTCGCATCAACATACTGTTAACTCGAGCCCTGCTTAATGCTACTTTTCTCATCTTCCTCATCCCTCTGATTGGAGGTGTGGAGGATAGAAGACCAAACTCCTCCCAATACCTTCCTTTATAAAGGACAGAAACTGGAGTTTCAACCCACCTTACTTTGCATCTAATGCTTTGCCTGATTTCAGTTCCATGAAACAAGATGTCCCCATGCCTCTGGTGTCCTCTTCCCCTTTCCTTGCTTCCTTTTATGTATTGTCTCCCCCTTTGTATTGTAAGTTCCTTGAAGGCAGGAACTTCCTTTTTTCTTAGTAATTCTATCTCCAGAATTTAACATACTATGTACCTGGCACATAGTAGGTATATAATAAATGTATATACGAATAGAATATTAGAGTTGAAAGGAATGGTAGAGGTCATCTATCTAAAATATTCTCATTAAGGAGAAATCACTTTCCCACCTGCTTCTGTCTCTACATAACTCTGTCTCTAGCCAATCTCTCATCCTCCATTATTCAAACCCAAAGAAAAGCGTCCTGCCTTCCTAAAGCTAAGCAGTCTCTGTGCTGTACTTGCCTGATGAGGTCGAATCATCAAGAGTAACTAACCTACATCCCACAGTGCTAAAATAACTAATGTATATGATTACTGATCCATTGTCAGTTGTCTGAAAAAAATTGCTAAAAATGGGAGAGGAGTTGCAGAACTATGGAATGATAAGTGTTCTGACTTTTTTTTTCTTTTAAAGAAGCCCTTATATGATCAACTTCAAGTCCTGGAAATATTCTAGAATATATTATTAAGGGGAAAGTAGATGAACACTTAGAAAAGAACACAGCTTAATCAAGAACAGATCCAATCAGAGTAACATAATCTCTTTTTTGTCAATGATTGAAAATAGAGATTAGGGGAATGTTTTATATCTAGTTTACCTGGATTTGAGTAGTCTTTGGACAATCTTTCCTGTTACTCTTGTGGGAAAAGCTGGTGATATATGTACTAGGAAGTAGTGTAGTCAGATGGATATAGAGCTGATTGAAAGAATGAACCTAAATAACAGTAATTAATGGTCATGTTTAAAGGGATATGTGTTTGTATTTGTGCTACATAATATTTTTGCCAATAACTATGGCATGTTTTGTAAATGTGCACATTACACAGAACTTTGAATGATAATTAGGATTCCAAATGAGAGAGTCAAGGTTCAAGAAGATCTAAATAATTCCAAAGAATGGGTCAGTCAGTCAGGCAACTAGCATTGTGTTATATGCAACGTACTGTGCTAAGCAGTGGACATACATAGATGTGGGGGTAGTTCTTGTTATAAAAAGGGAAGCAATGTGTAAACAATATGTACAACTACATGTGATATATACAGGATATCTGATCTATACAGGATATAAAATACATAAGATAAATACATATGTGTTTATATGTGTGCATATATATTATATATCTAATGTGTGTGTATGTGTATAGGAGTAATCTCAGAGGGAAGACACTAGGATTAAGGAGGACAAGGAATGTGAAACTTTCTTTTAATTAAATGTTATGTTTATTTTTAGTTTGCATCATTCATTTCCACAAGATTTTGAGTTACCAATTGTCTCCCTGTCTCTTCCTCACCCACCAGCCCAAGACAGCAATCCCATTGTATACCCCCTCCCCCAATCTGCTGTCTTCTATATCTTCCCCTGTATCCCTTCTGACTATCCAGTAGGTCAAGATGGATCTCTATACCCCAGTGCCTGTATATCTTATTTCCCAGTTACGTGTAAAACATAATGATAATGTTTTTAAACATTTGATTTTAAAACTTTGAATTCCAGATACTTTCCCTTCCTCCCTTGTCACCCACCCTCACTGGGAAGATAAGCAATTCAATATAGGTTGTACATGTATAGCTAAGCAAAACATTTCCATAGTGGATATATAGTTAGAGACTGATTATATTTGCCCCATCCTCTTCCACCTCCCACTTGTTTTGTCCTCTACTTTGACCCTGACCCTTTTCAAAAGTGTGTGCTTCTAACTTCCCTCCCCCCCAACCTGCCCTCCCTTCTATCATCCCCCCTCTCATCTCCCTCCCCCCTACTCTCCTGTAGGGTGAGATACCCTATTTAGTGTGTATGTCACAGAATGTTAAACTTTTAACTGAGACATGAAGGAAGCAGAGGAATCCAGAAGATAGAAACAAGGAGGGAAGTATTCCAGGTATGAAAAGGTGTATCACATTTACCAAAATGGAATTCAATAAGGTTAAAAGTAAATCCTTACACTTGGGTTAAAAAATCATTTTCATAAATCAAAGTTGAGAAAGATATGGCCAGAAATCAACCTGTCTGAAAAAAAATATGAGTTAATGGTCTGTAAGTTCAATATAAGGGTGGTATAGCAGATAGAGTGCCAGGTCTAGAGTCAGGAAGACTCATCTTTTTTTAGTTCAAATTCAGTCTCAGACACTAGTTGTGTGACCCTGGGCAAGTCATATAACTCTGTATGCCTCACTTTCCTAATCTGCAAAATGAGCGGGAGAAGGGAATACCAAACTATATTTTAGTATCTCTGCCAAGAAAACCCAAATTGGGGAAACAAAGAGTCAGATAAGACTGAAAAATGGTTGAATGATAACAAGCTCAATATGAATCAACAACGTAATGTAGTAGCCAAAAAGCTAATGAAATTTTTAACTACATTAAAAGAGACAGGCCTTAGGAGATGGTGAGATCACACCTGGAGCAATGTGTTCATTTTCAGATGTTATAATTTAGGAGATATGTTAGCAAGCTAGAAATTACTCAGAAAATGAGCAGGATGGTGAAAGACCTTCAGTTTACGCCATATGTGGATCAGCTGGATGCATTACAGATGTTTAATTTGTAGAAGGCTTAGGAGAACACAATAGACCTCTTCTGTCATTTGATGAACTATTTTGTGGAAAGGTGAATATTTTGTTTTTCAGATTAGCCTCAGTCAGCAGAGCTACAGCAAATATATGGAAGCTACTGGGTGGAAAATTTGAATTTGCTTTCAAGAAAATTGTAGGATCATAGTTTTAGATCTGGAAGAAACATTAGAGTTCAGATAGTCCACCCTCTCACTTTACATGTGAAGGAACTGAAGCCCAGAAAGGTTAAGTGAAAGGGGCAATAAAGAGCAGACCAAGGATATGAACTCCAAAATTGAAACTAGTTAATGTTTCCCCAATTGGCCAATTAACATCAATTAGATTTTACCAAGGGATAGTTCTTGAAAAGGTATAGCAAAGATCAAAATATAAACACTTTCTGCCAAATCAGGAGATGCATTGTCCCTTATATACCTCCATTCAGTCCCTAGTAAGAGTAGGCAATTCTTGCTTTGAGGAATCCCCACCAAATTCCTTTCTGCTTATAGCATAGCAATGAATGAGTTTCTCCCTGCTCAGCTGGGCTTGTTTGGTTGTCAGCAGGATTTGGGATAGCTCTGATGGAACTCTTGGTATTGTTAATCGACCTGAGAGCTCCTCATGAGAGATCTACTGTTCTCACTAACTACCTAAACACTCTCATCTCAAGATACTAATTCACTTGAGATCAAGGAAAAAAAAAACTTAAGAAAGAGATAACATAGTTATATGCTCTGAAGCACAAAAAAGTGCCCCTCCATTATGGATAACTAGAAGAAGGCTCAACAAGCCTTCCTCTGGGCAGGTATAGTCAGAGTATATAGTGCAATGCTCTAAGGATTGGGCTGTCATTGGACAGTCCTCCATTAAACACATAAACACACACACACACACACACACACATGCGCACACACACTAATACGAAGATCTATTCCAGCTACTATTCTTATATTCTTCAAATTTTAATTATATTTGTGTATAAAAGACCATTTGTGGATCTTACCTCCTCTTGACTATTTAGGAACCTTATTCTTACAATTTTACTTTTGTTTCTCTAGAATTTTATATGTTTCTAGCTTTAGATGAGACTTCCCTTTCTGCTTTTAAATTTACGCAGATTTTATTAATGCGGAAAGCCAAAAACAAACAAAGCACCTTTACAAAAGCAAGTCTCTCTCTGTCTCTCTCTCTCTCTCTCTCTGTCTCTCTGTCTCT
>NW_027187391.1:35656638-35663434 GCF_028583685.1 Petaurus breviceps papuanus
TCTGTCTCTCTCTCTCTCTGTCTCTCTCTGTCTCTCTGTCTCTCTCTGTCTCTCTCTCTCTCTCTCTGTCTCTCTCTGTCTCTCTGTCTCTCTCTCTCTCTCTGTCTCTCTCTCTCTGTCTCTCTGTCTCTCTCTGTCTCTGTCTGTCTGTCTGTCTGTCTCTCTCTCTCTCTGTCTCTCCCCACTCACAAACTCGTCAAATACTATGCTCACAGGGATGGGTTCAGAAAAACCTGGAAAGGCTTATATAAGCTGATACAAAATGAAGTGATCAGCACCAAAAGAACATTGTATACAATAACATCAATATTGTAAGAATGATCAACTGTGAAAGACTTAGTCCTCTGATCAAGACAATGATCAAAGATAATTCCAAAGAACCTATGATAAAAAAAATGCTATTCACCTCAGAGAGAGAACTGATGAACTCTGAGGGAAAGCTGAAGCATACTTTTAAATTTTATTTTTTTTTGTTGAGCGTGTGTGTATGTGTTTTGCAACATAGCTGATATGGAAATGTGTTTTGCATGACTTCACATGTATAATCAATAATCTTTTGCTTGTCTTATTAAGGAGTGGGGAAAAACAGGAGGGAGGGACAAATTTGGAACTCAAAATTTTTAAAAGTAATTGTTGGGGTCGGCTAGGTGGCATACTGAATAGAGCACTGGCCCTTGGAGTCAGGAGGACCTGAGTTGAAATATGGCCTCAGAAACTTAACATAAAAAACTAGCCATGTGACCTTGGGTAAGTCACAACCCCAATTGTCCTCTAAAAAGCAAAAAAAAAGTAATTGTTAAAATTTTACAAGAATATCGCAAATATTTAACAAAACAAATAAAATATATTGAAATACTATGCTCATTGCCTCCATATCCTTTCTACCAATTACCCTTTTAGCATCTTATGCTTTGAACTCCATATAACCACTCTAATGAAATGGCTCCCTCAAAGGTCTCTAATCATGTATTTATTGTTGAGCGTAATGTATTTTTCTCTATTATCATTCTCCTTCACCTCTGCATTTAGTTTCATGTCACTGATGCCTTTTTTTTCAAATGCTCTCTTGCTGAAATTCTTCTCCCACTTTTTCAACCTCATAGTTCAACCTCAACTATTAACTCAATGTTGATGACTTCCAAACCAATTGTGCTGATATGTCCATTCCTCTCACCCAAGATCTAGTTTTATATCTCTTATAACTGGTTAGACATTTATGTTTTAATGTTTTACTCCCATGTCAAACTTACCACACAATCCAATACAGAGGAAACAGCTTTGGATTTGGTAAAAACATATCAAGGTTCAAATTCCTGGCATCTATGTGATCTTGGGCAAGTTATTTGACACCTTGAGCTTTGACATCCTCATCTATAAGATGAAAGGGTTAGTCTAGATAATCCCTAAGGTCCCCTCTAGCTCTGAATCTGTCATCCTATGCATTAATTTTTCCTGTCAAAACTGTCCTAAATTTATCTTCCTATAAATGTCACACACATTTCTCTAGGTACTTATTCTTCAAATATAGCAGTTATCATTGATTCATCCTTTTTCATATACCATATCTAGCCCATACACAAATTTATTTGACTTTTTACTCAAAATTTCTCATATATATATATGCATATATATACATATATATGTGTGTGTGTGTGTATATCCCTCTAGGTCATCAAGTATGGCCCTTGGACTGAATCCAAACTTCAGAAAACAAATGGTGATAATTTTGGGTTCAGTCAAAGGGTCACACTTGAGGACCTAGAGGGCCACATATAACCTCGAGGCTGCAGTTTCCCCATTCTTGCTCTATTGATTGACATTGTTGTTGTAGTTGTTTGGTAATTTTTCAATTATGTTCAACTCTTTGTGACCTTTTGGGGGTTTTCTTGGCAAAGATACTGGAGTGGTTTGTCATTTCCTTCTCCAGCTCAATTTTTTAGATGAGAAAACTGAGGCAAATAGGGTAAAGTGACTGCCCAGGGTCACATAGCTAGTAATTGTTTGGAGCCAGAAATTAATTCAAGTCTTCCTGACTCTAGACCTGGACATCTATCCAATTCACAACCTCCTATTTTACATATCAAGAAACTGAGGCTGAGAGGTTAAGTGACTTTCCCAGGGTAACACAGTATCTGTGGTATAATTAGAAGGCAAGTCTTCTTGCATAAATATTCAGTGCTCTCTCTACTACGCACACTGCCTCTTGAATTCTTTGATTATGTCACCCAAATGCATTTTGGAAAGCCAAATCTCTATTCCTGCCCAAGTTCTCAAAACCTTGGCAACCACTGAAGTTCATCATGATCACAACATCTTTTTTTCTTATTAAGTGAAACTGGGGTCAGAAAAAAAGTAAAATTAAGAAAGAAAAACTATAATTAAGTCAACTCCTTTTTTCATATCTGCCAACAAGACCTTACCATTCCCTCAGGCTGGAAATAGCGGCCCCTCATAGTCTGATCCAATTGCACATCCACCCAGAAGATTTAATCTGTTGTTTTTGTTGTTTTCTTTGTGATATAAGCCAGTTTCCATTTGTTTAGGAAGCCTCGTAGCCTTCAGCTCTCAGGAATTCACCATATTGATGCAAAACTTAGAGAAGACACCAGATTGGCTTTAGCCATCTTGCGACTTAGAACTTCTGTACATAAGTACACACTACAGTCAGTCTCCTTACTAGCAGTGATGACAGGTGTGTGCTACCATGCCTGGAAATAAAAGCTTATTGTTGTTGTTGTTGTTACTATTATATTTTACTGATTAAGAAAATGAGTCTCAAAAAATTAAACTGACTTGTCCATGGGCATATAAGAAATGACAGTTTGAATTTCAGAACCAGATTGTCCTAACCCGTTGTCTAGCATTCCATTTTTACCACGTTCCATAAGCATCTGGGATATTTAGACATAGTTCTGGTCTATTGTAGGGGAAAGAGTAACATTTTGCTCCATTTTCTAACAGATTGTATAATTTCCTTTTATTTTTTGAAGTTGACTATTTTTTTTTATATTATCAATTGCAATGCCCTGGCCTGTCCCATTATAGAAGACTGCTCAATATCTTACCCATACTTTATATGCCTTTCTTTTCATTCTGCCCACAGATCAAATAGTCAGAAAATTCATATTCATTGTATCAACAACCCCATTTGTAAAGGGCACCTGCAAATTGTATTATGATGGTCTCTCTCTCTCTCCTTCATCTCATTTGACTCGTCTGTTCAGCTGGCCAGAAACTAAACTAGGCTCTGAAATTATCCAACATGTTCATGCTGATAACCTAATGTCATTTTCTAACAGTTCTCCTTACATGTTGAGTTCCATGAGGTCCAAATTTGACATTTCTCTTCCATTCAGTTGCCTTAGTTACTCAAATTCCTTTCCTAAATCCATGATATAGACTGGAATTTATTAATCTAAATGTCTTGTGTGCAGCATATGTTAAAAAAAGACGCATGAATCTGTTAAATCTTGATGTGTTACAATCTTAATTTCAGAAAACCATTCTCCTTGTCATTAAATTTGAATTTCATGTAATCTGGGTCAACCAATTTTCATTTTTTAATCTGCTTCCAAAAGAAAACTGCATTTTTTTTGGTAGCAGTGACTTTAAAAAGCAGCATTGCCTGTGAGATTTACATATTGCTGCTCTGAACAAAACTAAGCAAATAAATCGTAAAAATGGATTTCCTGTAGTTTCTTATAAATCTATTGGGGACTGCATATTTCTGAGGTCTTCTTCTCTTCTGTCATTTCAAACACACTTGCCACAGGGTTAATATTAGTGCTGAGAAAGTCTGCTTTTCAAAGATACCCCTGCTTTCCTGTGAAAATTCTAAAGGTAATTCAAAGATATTGGCTGAGCTCCTTTTGAAACAGTGTTGTCACCATTTCTTCAGATCTAGGTCACCCAGTTTTCACTTATCAATCTGCTTCCAACTCTGGAATAAAAAAGGTGTTCTAGTATGAGCATAATAAGAAAAAATAAGTGCCACACTATGCCAACTAAATGCCGCTTAATTCTATGGTGTCCTTTTTTAATTATTATTTTTACTAGATAGTATTTTATATTTCCCCAGTTATATATGAAGAACAATTTTAGCATTCATTTCTGCAAGATTTTGAGTTCCAAATTTTTCTCTCTCTCCCTCCTCTCTTCTGAAAATAATAGGCATTTTGATATAGCTTATACATGTACTATCATATAAAACATATCCATATTCATCACAAGTTTTTGGAAGAAGAAATATATGAAAAAAATATAAAAACAGAAGAAAGAATAAAGTGAAAAAATATGATCTTATTTGCATTTTGAGTCCATCAGTTTTTTTTTTTAATCGGGATATGAATAGCATCTTCCTTCATGAATCCTTTGTACTTGTCTTAGATCATTGTGTTGCTGAGAAGAGCTGAGTCATTCCTAGTTGATCATCATGTAGCATTGATGTTTTACATGTTTTACATAAACATGATAGTGTTTATAATGTTTTAGTGGTTTTTGTCATTTTACTTTGTATCAGTTTGTACAAGTCTTTCCAGGTTTTTCTGAAATTTGCTTATTTATCATTTCTTATTGCATAATAGTATTCTACTACATTCACATACCACAGCTTGTTTAGCCATTTCCCAATTGATGGGCATGCTCTTGGTTTCCAATATTTTGTCACCATGAAAAGGCTGCTATAAATATTTTTGCGCATGTAGCTCCTTTTCCCATTTTTATGATCTCTTTGGGTTATAGACCTAGTACTGGCATTGCTGGATCAAAGGGTATACAAAGTTTGGATGCCCTTTAGGCCTAGTTCCAAATTGCTTTCCAGAGTGATTGGATCAGTTAACAATTCTACCAAAAGTACTTTGGTGTCCCAATTTTCCCACATCCTCTCCAAAATTTTATCATTTTCCTTTTTTGTCACATTAGCCAATTTGATTGGTATGAGATGGTATTTCAGGGTTGTTTTTAATTTGCATATCTCTAATAAAAAGTGGGTTAGAGCACTTCTTTATATGCCTATAAATATCTTTGATTTCTTATGAAAACTTTTCATATCCTTTGACCCTTTATCATTTGGGGAATGGCTTGTATTCTCATAAATTTAACTCAGTTTTCTATGTATTTGAGAAATGAGACCTTCAACAGAGACACTTACAGTAAAGATTGTTTCCCAGCTTTCTGCTTTCCTTCTAATCTAGCTTGAGTTGGTTTTGTTTATACTAAAGCTTTTAAATATAATGTGATCAAAATAATTTATTCTATATTTTATAATCTTCTCTAGCTTTCTTTGGTCATGAATTCTTCCCCTTTCTGATAGGTAGACTATTCCTTGCTTTTCTACTTTGATTGCTTCATTATCTATGGTAACTGTTAGCAAGATGTTGTTTCTATCCTTATCTCTTCTAATTAGGACTATTTTTGCTTTTACTCTACCTAATATCAGGATTTCTACCTTTGCTTTAAAAATATTCAGCTGAAAAATAATAGATTCTGCTCTTGCTCCTTACCTTTACTCTGTGGGTATCTCTCTGCTTCAAATGTGTTTCTTGTAAGCAACATATGGTAGGAGTCTGTTTTTTTTTATCTCCTCTGCTATTCACTTCCTTTTAATGGGAGGGTTCATTCCATTCACATTCACAGTTATGATTACTACTTGTGCATTTCCCTCCATCCAATTCTTTCTCCTGTTTGGCCTTTCTCTCCTTTCACCCTTTCCTAATGCAGTAGTGTTTTGCTTCTGTCTACCACTTCCCCTGATCTGTCCTATCTTATGTCAATTTCTCTCAAACCTTTATTTAATCTCTTCCCCTTCTACTTCCCTGTAGGGTAAGATTGATTTCTATATCCAAATGATTTTGTTCCATCTTTGAATCAGTTTTGATGAGAGTAAGTTTCAAGCAGTGCCTACCATTTAGCCTCCCATATTCCCCTCCACTGTAGTAAGTCTTTCTCTTCTCTTCATGTGAGATAATTTACCCCATTCTACTTCTTCCTATTTTACCCTTTGTAGTCCTTTTTCTCATCCCTTACTTTCTTATGCCATTCCCTCAAACTCACCTTATACCAGTATTCTCTGTCAATGTATATTCCTTTTATCTGTACTATAAGTGATACAATTTTTAAGAGTTATAAGTATCATCTTCCTGTGTAGGAATGTTGACAGTTCAACTCTATTGAATCCCTTGTGTTTTCTTTTTCCTTTTTATCTATTTATGCTTGTCTTGGATTTTGATATGAGAGGTTACATTTTTGCTTTAGTTCTGGTATTCTACTTATGAAAGCTAGAAATCATTCTATATTGTTGAATAGCCATTTTCCCTTTGATGTTTTATGCTTACTTTTTCTGGGTAAGTGATTTTTGGCTGTAGTTTTAGTTCCTTTGCCCTCTGGAATGCCCTCTTCCATGACTGCTGATCCTTTAAGATTGCATCTGCCAGGTTCCATGTGATCCTGATTGGGATTCCCTGATATTTGAATTGTTTATTTCTGGCCACTTGTATTTTTCCCTTGACTCAATAGCTCTCAAATTTGGCTCTAATGCTCCTTGGATATTTTATTTGGAGATCTCTTTCCTGAGATGATTGGTGCATTCTTTCAATGCCTATTTTTCCCTCTGGTTCCAGGATATCAATACAGTTTTCCTTGATATTTTGAAAGATGCTGTCCTGGTCCTCCTTTTGATCATGGCATTCAGGTAGTTCAATGCTTTTGATATTGTCTCTTGTAGATCTATTTTCCAGGTCAGTTATCTATCTTTCTTTCTTTCTTTCTTTCTTTCTTTCTTTCTTTCTTTCTTTCTTTC
>NW_027187391.1:35663534-35681040 GCF_028583685.1 Petaurus breviceps papuanus
CAATTGTAGTTAAGTGACTTGCCCAAGGTCACATGGCTAGTTTTTGTGTTAAGTGTCTGAAGCCAGACTTGAACAGTCCTCCTGAACTCCAGAGATGGTGCTCTATTCACTGTGCTACCTAACTGCCCCAGGTCAGTTGTTTTTCACTATAAGATATTTCACATTTTCTTCCATTTTTTTCATTCTTTTGAATTTTGGTTTGATTCATGAAGTGTAATAGAGTCATTAAATTACACTTGCTCAGTTCTAATTTTTAAGATATTATTTTGCTAAATTAGCTTTCGTACTTTCTTTTCATTTTGCCAATGGTACTTTTTATCAGGAGTTGATTTCTTTAATGGATTTTTTGTATCTCCTTTTCCATTTGACCAATTCTATTTTAAAGCAGTTTTCCAAGCTGTTGACTCTTCCCCTCCCCACAATTCTCTTGTATCACTTTCATTTCTTTTCCCAGTTTTTCTTCTACCTCTCATATGATTTTTTCAAATTTTTAATTTATTTATTTTTAGTTTTCAACATTCATTTCCACAAGATTTTGAGTTACAAATTTTTTCTCTCCCCATTTTCCCCTACCCCCACTCCAAAATAACAAGCCTACTGAATACCCCTTTCCCCAATCTTTTCTCTTATATACTCCCCCTTCACCCACTTAACTTTCTAGTAGGGCTAGATGGGTTTCTATACCCCAGTACCTGTATATCTTATTTCCCAGTTGCATGAAAAAATCAATTTTTAAACATTTGTTTTTAAAACTTTGAGTTCCAGATTTTTACCTTCTTCCCTCCTCACTGTAATGGGAATGTAAATTTAAATTTTCCCTGTGCCTAGGCCATTTGATAGGCTTAAGTCCACCTGGAGCCTGTGGTGGGAAGCTTGTTTTTCAGGAGATACTTTTTTGATTGGGCAGTGGGTCAAGAAAGTTGTTACATTCTCAGAGCAAGGAGAAGGCTATATAATCCCTCATATGAGGCTTTGTTTTGGGGTTCACTTTGAGAAGTGTTTTATGATTTGACCAGATGAGACTGTGGGCAAATGTTGAGAGCCCCCCAGCTTTGAAAAACCCAGATGTTGATGGTATGGATGTAATGGTTGGACAGTTTGAGGCCTGTCTGCTTGATATGTTTGTTTCTCTGTCTTCTTGTTACTTCTGCTCATAACCTCTGTATACTCTGAAGTTCAGGGTGCTTACTTTTTCCCGTGAACTAGGTAAATGATATATTTGGTTGATTAAAGAAATTATTAGTCCATTTTGAGTTGCCTTCCTTTAGAAAAACAGATCTAAGAACCTTTGTTGGCAGTCAACCTGGGGGATGCTGGGGTGCTTGCTGTTACACTCACCACCCTCACTGGGAAGATAAGCAATTCAATATAGATTGTACATGTGTAGTTACCCTTCTCTCCCCACCTCCATTTATCTTCTACTCCCCTATTATCCTGTAGGGTAAGATACCCAATTGAGTGTGCATGTTATTCCCTCCTTAGGCCAAATTCAATGAGAATTAGGTTGTCCCATGCCCTTTCACCTTCCTGCTCTTCTCCTCCACTGTGAAAGTTTTCTCTTGCCTCTTTTTTTTGAGATAATTTACCCTAATCTATCTCTTCCTTTCTTCTTCTCCTAATAAATTCCTCTCTCCCCTATTAATTTAATTTTTTAGATATCATCCCTTCATATTCAACTCATCCTGTGCCCTCTGTCTATGTGTACATGGACATAAAAATGCCCACACTCACATATATATTTGTATAGACATACATCCTCCTATACATACATATATGTATATATACACATATATATTCCCTTCAGCTATCCTTATACTGAGAAAAGTCTTATGAGTTACAATTATCATTTTTCCATGTAGGAATGTAAATAGTTCAACTTTGATAAGTTCCTTATGATTTCTTTTTCCTGTTTACCTTCTCATGATTCTCTTACTTCTTGTTTTGAAAGTTAAATTTTCTGTTCTGCTCAGTTTTTTTCATCAAGAATTCTTGAAAGTCCTCTATTTCATTGAATGACCATATTTTTCCCTGTAGCATTATACTCAATTTTGCTGGGTAGGTGATTCTTGGTTTTAATCCTTGCTCCTTTGATCTCTGGAATATCATATTCCAAACCCTTTGATCCCTTAATGTAGAAGCTGCTAGATCCTGTGTTATCCTGATTGTGTTTCCACATTACTCAAATTGTTTCTTCCTGACTGCTTGCAGTATTTTCTCTTTGACCTGGGAACTCTGGAATTTGGCTATAATATTCCTAGGAGTTTTCTTTTTGGGATCTTTTTCAAGAGGTGAGAGGTGAATTCTTTCAATTTCTATTTTTTGCCCTCTGGTTGTAGAATATAAGGGCAATTTAGTTTGAAAATTTCTTGAAAGATGGTGTCTAGATTCTTTTTTTGATCATGGCTCTCAGGTAGACAATTAATTCTTAAAAATATTTCTCCTGGATCTATTTTCCAGGTCAGTGATATTTCCAATGAGATATTTCACATTGCCTTTTTTTTTCATTTGGATCTGTATTATAGTACCTTGATTTCTCATAAAGTCATAAACTTTCAATTGCTTCAATCTAATTTTGAAGGAGTTATTCTCTTCAGTGAGTTTTTGAAATTCCTTTTCCATCTGGCAAATTTGGCTTTTTAAAGCATTCTTCTCCTCGTTGGCTTTTTGGGCCTCTTTTGTCTTTTGAGTTAGTCTCTTTTTTAAGGTGTTATTTTCTTCAGTGTATTTTTGGGTCTCCTTTTGCAGGCTGTTGACTTGCTTTTCATGATTTTCTTGCATCATTCTCATTTCTCTTCCCAATTTTTCCTCCACTCCTCTTACTTGATTTTCAAAATCCTTCTTGAGCTCCTCTATGGACTGTAACCAATTCATATTTTTCTTGGAGTCTTTTGGTGCAGGAGTTCTTACTTTGTTGCCTTCCTCCCATTCCATGCCTTGATCCTTTCTGTCCCCCAAAAAGGTTTCTATCATTTCTTTATGCTTCTGTTGCTTGCTTATTTTGGCAGCCAATTACTTGACTTTTGAGCTCTTTGCCATGTTAGAAGTCTGCTTCCAGAATGGAAAGATCTATGTCTCAAATTGCTGGGTGTTTTACAGCAGCCAGAGCTACATGGGCACCCTCTTTATAGCCCCCATACACTCTGGCTCACTGGTCAGACCCCAGGACCACCTACCAAGACCTTGATCCCAGATCCAAGCAGGTCAAAGCAAAAGCAATTACCATCTTAATAATCACTTGGTCCCCCTACCATCTGCAGGCCAGGAGCACCAGAAGCAGCCACATGACAGTAGCGGCAGCTATGGCACCTCCTCTACTTCTCTTTCTCTGGGGGCAGTAGCTGGACCATATTCCCCGTTTCCAACCTTTTACTTTGTATTTGGCATTTTTGGATTGAGAAGTCTGGAAACCACTACAGCTTCTGGTGATTTACTCTCATGAAGTATGCTTTAGCTGAATCTGCTTGGTAGGCCCACCCTGGGGCTAAAACAACAGCTCAGTTGGGACTGAGTTCCACTCCCAACACACTGTGATGGACCCTTCCTGGGCTTCCTTCACTGGGAGATTTGTTTCTCTCTGTCACTTTGTGGGTTCTGTAGATGTAACGTTTGTTTAGAGTCATTTTCTTACATGTATTGGAGGAGGTGGAAGCTGGATCTGCTCTTAAATCCTGTTTCTACTCCACCATCTTGGCTCCGCCACCTCTCATATGATTTTTAAGCTCATTTTTTTTTAACTCTTTCATGAGATTTTCTGGTCTTAAGACCACTTCC
This sequence comes from Petaurus breviceps papuanus, assembly GCF_028583685.1. Taxonomy (NCBI): domain Eukaryota; kingdom Metazoa; phylum Chordata; class Mammalia; order Diprotodontia; family Petauridae; genus Petaurus; species Petaurus breviceps. The sequence continues at coordinate 35,667,306 of NW_027187391.1, forward strand.
CATTTTCCTTTGGGGTTTTGACTTTGTTGTGCTTTTCTGAGTTTGTATATTTGTCTTCCCTCTCACCATAAAAACTTTCTATGATCAGATTGTTTTTATATTCTGCTCATCTTTTTTTTTCTTTTTACTTTGAACTCTGCTCCCAGGGTGGAAGGGACACTTGTTTCCAGCTTCTTGTGCCAGTGGTATGCAGGCCTAGCTGTTTACCCAGTGCTGTAGTAATGTCCTTAGATGTATAGGGGTCCCTTATGACTAGTGCTATGCTACAAGGGAGGGGTGGAGATTGTATGACCCTGCTGGACACCTTAGGGGTCTATCAGTTTACCTAGAACTGAACTGGGGTCCTTGTGGTAGTGTCTGGAGTGTGATGAGGCCTGGTGGTGTGTTTCTATGTTTCCCAGTGGCTACCCTGAAGAACATGTGATCAGGCCTATGGAGGCTGCCTATTTTGGGGATAGGTTCAGGGGATTATTATTATTATATATTTTTAATATATATGTAATATATTATTATATATTGTATTGTATTATATTTTATTATATATCAGAGGATATATTATTATTCAGGGCATAGCTAAAGTTTGACAGGCTGATGCTGGTTGGCAGCTTCCTGTTTGCTAAGGCACACAGAGGGTGGCATCCACCATTTTAACTGGGCTGTACTGAAGCACATGGAGGTCTGACTGCTGGAGGATGCATATTTGCCTGGGGCTATGCTGAAGTTGGAGTCTACCAATTCCACTGGCTATTCTAAGGCATGTTGGGGGGTACTGGTGTGGGTGTTTGTCTACTCCACTATACTAGGGCGCACAATCGCCCACTGATATACAGAAGTGGGGCTTACTGCTGGGCTTGCTGGGATGCTTCCTATCCTGGACTGCACTCCCCTTTCATCCAAGTGAGATGGAATTTTCTGGTTTATTTTCCAAACTTGTTGGGCTAAAAAATTGTTTTGCCCAATCTTTTTGCTGGTTCTGCTATTCCAGGATTCATTTTGAGGCTCTATCTTATGCTTGTTAAGAAGTGAGTATGGGAGAGTTGCAGCAGTTTACTGCTTATTCCACCATCTTGGCTCCTGGAAGCTCTCTGTATTGTCTTTGTGTCAGATTTATTTGTGACAACGGGAGTCTATGAAGCTTTCAGACAGGTTTAATTTACAACATGAGAGTGACTTAGACCTTTGAAGAATCTAGACCTTCACAGGGTGGCTTTGACTTCTCTTTTGAGCCTTAGTACACATTACTGAACCATTGCATGTTTTTCTCTAGGGCAGCTAGATGGCACATTGGATAGAACACTAAGCTTGCAATAAGGAAGACTTATCTTCCTAAATTCAAATCTGACCTCAGATACCTACTAGTTGGATGACCTTGGGCAAGCCACAAAGTCGTGTTTGCTTCCATTCCTTATCTGTAAATTGATCTTGAGAAAGAAATGGTAAAACACTCTAGTATGTTTCTCAAGAAAACCCCCCAAAATGGGTCCTGAAGTGTTGGACGCAACTAAAAGGACCGACAACAAAAACGAACATTTTCTTTCCTGTCAAAATGAAATATTTGCTGATTCCCATATATAGCAAGAAATATCTTGTCTCCTTGCCTTACTCAAGGTGTCCCTAGTTCTTGTAATATACTCTTGTCTCATCTTACTTCCACCTCTTGGAACCCAACTTGTGTTGGGTCAGCTCATTAAAAAGCTTCTAAATGAAGTTATTCCTGGTTACTCACAGTTTTTAGTGCTCCCTCCCCAAATTTCTCTCTATATGTAAAATTTGCATTGCATATACTTTGCATTTGCTTATCTGTGTTCATGTTTTTTTATTCCTAGTAAAATGTAACTTTCTTGAGGAAAGGAACTATTTTGTTTGTTTTTATATCTTCTGCATCTAGCATTGTGACTGGTCTAAGGAACCTCTTAGTAAATGCTATATGAATTTAATTCAAGTTCTTTACATTAACTTCTTTAGAAAATATGTAGCTGTAAATTTAAGATGATTTCCTCACATTCAGCTCTTAGGAACAATACCAAAAATAACTGATTAGCTGTATACCAATTTTTGGATACCATTTTATTATTGATTACAAATACTAATATGAAACTTCTCAGAGAATTCTTTACCTGAAGTGTAAAATGAAGTCCAAGGATTTTCACTACATAGCCTCAAATATAGTAAAAATGCATTTCACACATCAGGATACAGATTGTGAGAAAGTACATTGTTATAAATAGCATGAGAGGTTAATGGTTGGAAATACTATGAGGAAAACCTTTGTATTAACATATTTATTCATAGAAATCTAAGGGAATTCACATACATTTTCCTTCTGTGTCACACTGATCCCTCATGACTTTCAAGAGCCATATTGTTTCTGCTGTTTCACATGGCAAGTGTGAATCAACAGCTCTTTCCTTTAAGTCATGTGGGGCTGAGTGGCTGAGATTTTTAAAAATTTATTTAGAAAAATCTGAATTTGACCTTAGTAAATTGAAGTATTTTTCTTTACCTAACCTTGAGAATTCTAGGATCGCTTCTCCTTGTTACTCTAGTTAAATGATAAAAAGGGAGTTTCTCTTTGAGAAAACAGATACTATACATTGTATTATGCCTCTTAGTGGCAGAATGCAGCATGCAGGATGGAGAGTGGATTCTGCGCTCATTCTTTTCTCATTTGGGTTCTTCACTTCCATTAACTCCTTTAAACTTCTTTACATTTAATTTTTATCTTTATGATAAAAATTTTCAATCTGGAGAGTCTGAATTTTTAAAAATGGTGATTGCATTTCAATATAATAGATTTGCTTTATAATCCTGTGGATTTTAATTTTTATGTGCTTAAAAAGGTTATTCCAGGAAGGAGTAAATAGGGTTCTCTATACTGTTAAAGGGATCCATGTCATACAAAAAAAAAAAAAAAAACTAAAAACATATCTGTGAAATGAGCTGGAGAAGGAAATGAGAAACCATTCCAGTATCTTTGCCAAGAATAGCATCAAATGGTGTAACACAGAGTCAGATACAAAAATGACTGAACAACAACAAAATGGTCTATAATCTGAATTTGTAATGGTTGTTTTTGAGATTTTTTACTTTTTTTCATAGGCTAACTTGAGGATTCAGCTCATGTAACTTTAAAAAAAACATTCCCTTCTCTTATTGTTAGAAATTCAGTGAGTCAATATATAAATCCCTCCTCTAACCCACCTTTGTTCAACAAAGATTCTGAGCATGAACATATATGATTGGATCTATTTATATAATTAAAACAGTCTTCTCGATCAGTGACATCAAACTCAAATAGAAACTGAGACCCAATAAACCATACATAATGATTTCTACAAGCTAAATATTGACTCTGAAAACCACAAATTAATATTATTTATGTTTTAATGCATTTATTTACTTTGAAAAATATTCCCCAGTTATATTTATTCCAGTTCAGGAAGCACTCAAGAGTGTTGCTTTGCACCTTTGTTATACATATTTTTCTTACTAGTACTAGAGACCTTGCCTTAAAAGGAACTATTTTCAATGGAGATAAAATCCTTTTCTAGTTCTGAGTCATGTGGATTGAACAATAAAATATAGAGGAAAATTTACCAAATTTCTTGTCAGGAGACTAAATTCACAGTCTACTCGGACATTATTACTTATGTGACTTTGGACAAATCATTTAACTATCAGAAATTCTTAAGTTCTCATCTAAAAATGAGAGTAATAATAATTTTAAGTTACCTAACTCAAAGCCTATTGTGAGGAAAACCTTGGGTAATCTTGAAACTATAAAATTATTGCTATTTTATATTCTTAAACTAAGTGATTTCAGATGATACTGCCTTGTGAGGGATCAAATAAGCCAGGAAATACTCTACCCAGTGCTCAGGTTGGAATGGGGCACAATCAAGAATGATAACTCTTAGAATGTTTTGACCAGGGTCAAAATAAAAGTAAGTTACATATTTAAGGCGTGTGCTTCCCATATAAGATATGTATATACAAGTGATATGTTTAGGAGTATAGTGTGGTGCCCAAGGTGAGGTACAGATAGATATCTGTAATCATCTCAACTTCTCTCCAAAGGAGACAGTGATGCCAGCCTTAAGCGAATCAGGAGAAAGGACCACAAGGTTGGACTCTCTGATCTCTTCTGGGAAAGGGGGTTCCACCCTAGAATTATATCTTTCTATTCCTCTACAAATTGCTGACAGTGATGCACAAAATCATCATCCTCACTCTCTCTTCTAGAGTTTTCAAAGTCCAATGGCAAGACAAAAGTAATGACAACTGGCAATGACCCAGGATGCAGAGAATGACTTTGGTGTCTTGGATATATAATCAAGGTCTAAACACTCTACATTGCCTGCTTCAGTTCAGTTGCCTTCATGGCCATTGGAACAAAGTATTCTCATCTGTCCATTCTGCTAGGGAAAGTCTTCACATGCTTGGGGTAGACATCCATCCAATTCATTAGTGTATGTGAGGACTGTTTGTTACCTTAACCTTGTTTAGCTTGTGCTCCCAGGTTTTGCTGGGGTGTGGCTGTTGAACATGCTATAGCTTCATGGAGCCGCAGGTGGGTGAGTGGTGGACACCAAAGGTGCATGACCATCCCTGAAAAGGTTTGGCTAGCCCTTACACTAAAATACTAGCTACACAAATAGTGAGTAGCAAATATACCCATTAATCAAGAAGCCAGCATACAGCAATCAGAGAAGTTAAAGATATTGTAACATACTAGAAAATACACAAAAGTGAATGAGCTTTTTGGATGGAGGTGAGATGAGGTCTTACTCAAATAAGAGAGGACTCAATATTAACTAATGGGAAATTTCCTGAATTCTCTAGGGAACCAAGCTGGAAATCAGGGTCACATTGAGGAGTAAGTTTCTCCTACCTGTCTCTAGTTTGTCCCAAAGACAATCTCTAAACATCTGTGTCTTTCTTAAAGAAGGAAGGAAGAGTACCTCTCCTTTCAAAATTCTCACACAAATCTGCTCCTCAGGAAATGCTACAGTTTCATGTCACCATTTTCTCTACTAATGTAGCATCACATTCAACAAGGAGCATGTAGCACAGGGATGCTCCTCTCTCACTTAGCTCGGTTATTTGTGGAGTTACACATGGAAAATGGAACACAGATACTATCAATGATCTCCTATGAATGGCACCTCCTATGAAAGGAGTCTATTTGCTCAACCCTTTCTAAAGTCCCACATAACAAAAGAATATTTTCAGAGTCATCAAGAATTTCTAGATAACCTATGACTATTGACATTTCAGTAAAGTCTTTTTCATATCATACAGTCATCCTTATGTTAGGATGGGATGTCTATCCTTCAGATGATTTGAGTCTCACTGGAAGGGACTTCTCTAAGGACATGGATTGGGAATGGGATTTGGCTGTAAACATTGGGTCATAATCCTAACTTTTCATTTACATCTGAAGTCTCTGGAAAAATCCCCTAGAGTATACATCTCTTCTGTTCACTTTACCACTTTTTTTTAGATTTTTCTTTTTGCTTTTTGGAGGGGGGAAGGTAGGGCAATTGGAGTTAAATGACTGCCCAAGGTCACATGGCTAATTTTGTGTTAAGTGTCTGAGGTCAGATTTGAATTCAGGTCCTCCTGACTCTAGGACTAGTGCTCTTATTCACTGCATCATCTAACTGCCCCTTTACCACTTTCTTTATCTAAAGATTTCTACCCTAAGGCTCAGTGAAAAACAGGATTATACATGATCAGTTGTTACATGCTGGCTTTTCATTTTGTTGTGATTTCCTTCCTCAATGCCTCAGCTTTGTAATTATCTCTGCTCATAAAGCACTGATTGGTCCCTCATCTTTTTTTTTTTCAAAATCCTAGCTATGCTTCCAAAAGTTAGTTCTTCAAAGAAGTCATCTTTTGTTTACTCTATCAGAACTGATTCTTTTTATTCTGCTCCCAACACATTTAAACTCATGTAGTATTTTTATAGCAGATAGGACCATAGGCTTTAGAGCAAGAAGGAACCTTAGAAGAACCATTTTTTCCATTTTTGCTGGCATCTTCAGATGATGGGATCTTTCCATATATCCTAGAATTACACCTTTTAGAACAAAAGTCCTCGTTCTCTAGCCTAATGAAGAATTTTAATTTCTAGGCCTTAAGATTCTACCGAAACAGACTCTATTTTATGTTGGTTTACACTTTCAAATTGAAGCTGCTTGTGGCCAGAGACAATCTCATTTTACATTTTTCTGTCTATAACACTTTAATTTTTACCTATATATAGGTAAAATCTAAGGGGTGCATGTGTGTGTATGTGTGCACACACGAGAGTGTGTGTGTGCATGCACATAGCTAGCTAGCTAGCTAGATAGATAGATATACACATATTTAAATAGGGCACTTTGCACATGATGCTATTCTTATAATCACAGGAATAGTAATAATTACTACTATTTTTGTAACAGTAGATTGCAAGTCACTTTGCATATATAATCTAATTTAATCCTCTAATCCTATGATATACGTGCTAGCATTATCTCCATTTTATAGATAAGGAAACCAAGGCTGAGAGAGTTAAAGTGACATGTCTAGAGACAATCAGTAAATGTCTGAGGGAACATTGGAATTCAGGTCTTCATGACTTGAATTTTTGCCTCCATTCACCATAGCATCAAGGTAACTTGGACTCTAGCCAAATTTCCAGGATGAAAAGATTGCTTTGTCCATTTATAGGGGAAAGAGGGCCCTAGTGTCAAGTACAAAGCAGAAGAGAGCACAGATACTTATGGTTGCAAGGGATAAGAGGCCCTAGTCACAGTTGAATGGCAGGTAAGAGTACTTGTGGTCACTAAGACAAATATAGAAAGCAAAGCAGTGATTATACTTCTCATTGGATCATATTACTTCAGAAAAACTGAAAACTTACAAACCCCCAGAACTAGCTCTTAAGACAAAAGTACAAAAATCTAACACTTGGGAGAATAATTTCTCCAATCCAAGAGCAGAACCCAACTTTAATATAAAGTTAAAAGTCAAGAAACAAGCTGGAAAAGTGAGCAAAAAAACAACAAAACAACCTGATTATAGAAAGTTACTATGGTGACAGGAAAGAACAAGAAAAAATTCAGAAGAAGATAATAAAACCAAAACAGCTACATGCAAACTCTCAAAGAGAAATATGAACTGGTGAAAGAACCAAATAGAATTCCTAGAAGAGCTCAAAAATAAGAAAGGTAGAGGAAAACTTTAGAATGCAATGAGAATTGTGAAAGAAATGATGACAAGAGAACCAACACCTTGGTAAAGGAGGCATTAAAAATGCTGAAGAAAATAACATCTTAAAAAAAATTGGCCAAATGGTAGAAGAAACACAAAGATTCACTAAAGAAAATACCTCCTTAAAATGCAGAATAAGTTAAATGAAAAAAGGTACAAAAATCAAATGAAGAAAAAAAACTCCTTAAAACTTAGAATTGGGGAGCAGAGCCAAGATGACAGAATAGAAGCAGGAAACCTCTGTGAGCTCCTCCCCTGACCACCTAAAATACCTAGAAAATATGACTATAAATAAATTTTAGAGGTACAGAACCCACCAAGTGACAGAGAGAAACAAATCTTCTGCTGAAGGCACCCCAGCAGGTGTACAGGAAGGGTTCATTGAAGGAGCTAGGAGCTGAGCCCAACCCTGTGTGATCATGTGGTTTTAGCCCCAGGGCCACCCCAACCAATTTCTTCAGTGGACTACCTGAAAGCCATGATCAAAATAAGAACCTAGAAATCATCCTTCAAGAAATTCTCCAGGAGCGGCTAGGTGGTGCAGTGAATAGAGCATTGGCCCTGGAGTAAGGAGGACCTGATTTCAAATCTGGCCTCAGACACTTAACACCAAAAACTATCCTTGTGTCCTTGGGCAAGTCACTTAAACCCAATTGCCCTCCAAACAAACAAACAAACAAAGACATTCTCCAGGAAAATTGCACTGGTATTTTAGAACCAGAGGGCAAAATAGAGGTTGAAATAATCCACTGATCACCTCTTGAAAAAGATCCCCAAAAGAAATCTCCTAGGAATATTATAGCCAGATTCTGGAATTCCCAGATAAAGGAGAAAATATTACAAGCAGCCAAGAATAAACAATCCAATTATTGTGGAAATACACTTAGCATAACACCGGATCTAGCAGCTTCTACATTAAGGGATTGAAGGGCTAGGAATATGATATTCGAGAGGTCAAAGGAGCTGGGATTAAAACCAAGAGACACCTACCCAGCAAAACTGAGTATAATTTTTCAGGGGAAAATATGGTCATTCAATGAAACAGAGGATTTTCAAGCATTCTTGATGAAAAAAAAAAACAGAGTTGAATAGAAAATTTGACATTCAGATACAAGAAGCAATAGAAGCATGAGAAGGTAAATAGGGAAAAAATATCATAAGGAACTTATCAAAGTTGAACTATTTACATGCCTACATGGAAAAACGATAATTTTAACTTATGAAACTTTTCTCAGTATGAGGAGAGTTGAAGGGAATATAAATGTGTGTGTGTGTATATATATATATATATATATATACATATACATATATATACACACTCACATATATATGTCTATATAGGAGGGTATATGTGCAAAAGAACACATATTTGAGTGTGTGTGTATATATATGTGTGTGTGTGTGTGTGTGTGTGTGTGTGTACAGGTATACATAGACAAAGGGCACAGGATCAATTGAATAGGAAAGGATGATATTTAAAAGGTCAAATTGAGAGGTGAGAGAGGAATATAATGAGAGGAGATGAGGAGAGACAGAATAGGGTAAATTATCTCATGCAGAAGAGCCAAAGGATAACTGTTGCAATGGAAGGGAAGAACAGGAAGTCAAAAGAGAATGGGTCAACCTTACTCTCATTGAATTTGGTCTAGGAAGAGAATGACATGCACACTAAAATGGGTATCTTAGCTTACAGGAGAGTAAGGAGGAAGGGGATGAGATGGGGGATGATGGAGGAGGGGGGGGAAGTTTGGGGGGGAGGGTAGTTAGAAGCACACACTTTTGAAAAGGGATAGGGTCAAAGTAGAAAATAGAACAAGTGGGGGTGGGATAGGATGGAGGGAAATATAGTCAGTCTTTCACAATATATTCACTATGGAAATGTTTTATGTAACTACACGTGCACAACCTATAATGAATTTCTTATCTTTCCAGTAAGGGTGGGTGACAAGGGAGGAAGGGAAAGAATTTGGGATTCAAAATTGTAAAATCAAATTTAAAAACTTTAAAAACAACAAGAAAAAAACAAACAAACCTTAGAATTGGCCAAATGGAAGAAGAGGTTCAAACACTTATTGAAGAAGACAATTCCTTAAATATTAGAATTTGGCAAATGAAAGCTAATGACTCTGTGAGTCATTAAATAAAGTGAATAAAGCCAAATACAAAAAATGAAAAACAGAATAAAATAAGAGATATTTCATTGGAAAAGCAACTTACCTGGAAAATCCAGGAGAGATCTAGGAAAGATCATTTAAGAATTATTATTTTACCTGAAAGTTTCATTTTTAAAAAGACCCTAGCTATCATTTTTTTCAATAAATTATCAAAGAAAACTGCCTGGATATTTTAGAACCAAATTCTGAAATAGTGTTACAACTGTTACAGTCAGGGATGGCCAGGCCTGACCCTCTCTGGAACTTCCCTTGCGCAGTCGGGATGCGAACCAGCCGCGTTCTCCAAGAACAGAGTCACGAGCTGGGAGAGTCAAAGAGTAGCAAGACTTTATTAGGCAGCTTCTTTTAGCAATCACATCCTAACTCCTCTTTGAGCTTCCCCACATTTATCCTCCTTCTGCTCCCCACTTCTCCTGAGTCAGAAGTTCCCATGGTGGCCAAGTCTGAGTTAAGGCCAGGAACAAAACTCGGAAGGTAACAAAGCTCTCCTCCTGGAACAGAGCATTTCCCACAGAATATCTGAGTCTCCTCCACAGTGTTTGAATACCAAGATCGGCATGAACTTTTCACTGCAAAGTCAGCATATTCTATGTCATGGCTCCAGGAGAACTGCACATACACCCCCTAACAAAACAGAAATCAAAAGAATTCACCAATCACCTCCTGAAAGAGATCCCAAAATGGAAGTTCCCTGGAATATTATGTCCATATTCCAGATCTCCCTGGTCAAAGAGAATATATAACAAGCAGCCCAAATGAAGCAATTCAAATATTGTGGAGCCACAGTCAGAGTAATACAAGATGTAGCAGTTTGTGCATTGAAGTATTGAAGGGCATGGAATGCAATATTCCAGAGGGCAAAGGAGCTAGGATTACAACCAAGAATAACCTGTCTAGCAAATCTGAGTATAGTTTTTCAGGGATAAAATAGATATTTACTGAAATAGATGACTTCCAAACCTTCCTAATGAAAAGACCAGAGCTTAATAGATGAATCAATGTTCAAATATAAGAATCAGGAGAAGCAAAAAAAAGTAAACAAAAAAGACAAATCATAAGGATTTAAATAATGTTAAATTATTTACATTCCTAAATGGGAAGATGATACTTGCAACTTTCAAAAACTTAATCATTTTTAGGGCACTTAGGAGTATATATTGAGGGCAAAAGTATGAGTTGGCTATTATGGTATGATTTCAACAAAATAAAATTAAATGGTAAGAAAGAGGGGAGGAGTGGGAAAAGGGGGGAGAGAAAGGTAGGATAAGTTATGCCACATAAAAGAGGCACAAAAGTAAGAGCTTTTAAAATGGAGTGGAAGATGTAAGGTTGGCAAGCAATGCTTGAAGCTTACTCTCATTAAGAGGAATAATATGCACATTAAGTTGAGTACAGAAAACTATCTTGTCTTACATAGAAGTAAAAGATTATAGAAAGGGTGGTACTGATAAAAGGAACAGAAGATTGGGGAAGACTATGAGCAGAAGCAAAACAGATACTTGAGGAGGGTCAGCATAAAAGGCGGGGAGAGACACAGAGAGAGAGACAGACAGAGGGAGAGACAGGCAGACAGAGATAGAGAGACAGAGACAGGGACAGAGACAGAGTGAGCGACAGACAGAGACAGACAGAGAGAGAGAGAAGGGGAAATAGGATGAAGGCAAAAACACTACAATTAACCATAATTGTGAGCATTAAGGGGATGAACTCACCTATAAAATGGAACTGTATAGCAGAGTGGATTAAAAACAAGAATCGAACAAAAGGTTTTTTTATAAGTAACACACTTGAAACAGAGAGACACTTAGAATAAATGTAAGGGGATGGAACAGAATCTATAATGATTCAGCTGAAATTAAAAGAAAAAACAAAACTGTTGTAGCAATCATGATCTTAGACAAAGCAAAGCAAAAATAGACCTAATTAAAAGAGATGAAAAGAGAAACTACATCTTGCCAAAAGATAACAGACAATAAAGCAATATCAATACTTAACATATATATGCCAAATGGCATAGCATTCAAATTCTTAAAGGAAAAAAATAAATGTTACAGGAGGAAATAAAATGTTAAAGTATACTAGTGGAGGAATCTTAACTTTCCCCTCTTAAATAAATTTATCTAGCCAAAAATAAACAAGAAAGAAGTTAAGAAGATGAAATGTTTTAGAAAAAAAATAAGTAACATAGACCTCTGGAGAAAATTGAATGGGAATACAAAAGGAATATACTTTTTGGTCAGTGGCAAATAACACCTACAAAAAATTGACCATGCATTAGGTCATTAAAAACTACACAACCAAAATCAGAACAGCAGAAATATTAAAATCAATTTTATTAGATTATAAGGCAATAAAAATTACTTTCAGAAATGGGCAATGGAAATCTAGATTAAAATTAATTGGAAACTAAATAATGTAAACTAAAAGAATGAGTGGATAAGGATTAAGTCCTTATAAATTCATTAAAAAGAATGACCACAATGAATGAATATGGCCAGTTTTATAGGATGCAAGCAAAACAGTACTTAGGGGAAAATTTATATCTCTAAATGCTTACATCAATAAAATAAAAAACACATCAATGTATTTAGCATGCAACAACAAAAAGAAAAACTAGGCAAAAACAAATTAAAAATCCCTAATTAAACACCAAATTGGAAATCCTGAGAAAGTAGAAGTTAACAAATTGCAAGTAAAAACACCATTGAACTAATAAATAAACTAGTATCTGATTTTAGGGGTAAAACAATAAAATAGATAAACTATTGTTTAATGTGATTAAAAAAGAAAGAATAAAACCAAATTAACATAAAAATTAAAAAGATGAATTCACCACCAATAAAGAAAAAAAATAAAGCAATTAGTAGGAGCTATTTTCCTCAATTATATGCCAATAAACCTGCCAATCTAAGTGAAATAAATACTTATGAAAATACAAATTATCCAGATTAATGGAAGAGATGGAATGCTTAAACAACCCTATCTTAGAAAAACAAATTGAAGAAGCCAGTTCAATGAGCTCCATAATTAAAAAAAAAAACAACATCCTTAGGACCAGATGGATTCACAAATTAATTCTACCCAATATTTAAAGAAAATTTAATTGTAATAATACTTAAATTGTTTGGGACAATAGGCAAAGAAGGAGTCCTATCAAATTTCAATTATGAGACAAATATTATCCTGATACCTAGACTGGGAAGATCAAAAACAGAGAAAAACTATAGACCAATTTTCCTAATGAATATTGATGTAAACAATTTTTAATAAAATCCTAGCAAGGAGATTATAAGCAATATATTATCAAGTGGTATTTGTACGAAGAATGCAGTGCTGTTTCAATATTAGGAAAATTAGTATCGTAATTGACCATATCAGTAACAAAACCAACAAAAAATCATCTGATCATCTGAATATTTGCAGAAAATGAATTTGATAAAATACAACACCCATTCCTATTGAAACACTAGAAAACATAGCAGTCAAGGAAACTTGCCTAAAAATTATAAGTAGTGTCTATCTAATTACTAAGCAAGCATTATCTGAAATGGAGATAATCTAGAAGCCTTCCCAAAAAAGATAAAAAGGAGATATAAAGATGCCCATCATTACCACTATTATTCAGTTTTGTACTAGAAAAGCTAGCAATAGCAGTAAAAGAAGAGAAAGGAATTGAAGGAATTAGAAGAGGCAATGAGGAAACAAAACTATCACTCTTTGAAGATGATATAATGGTACTCTTGGAGAATCCTAGAAAATAAACTAAAAAACTAATTGAAATAATTAACAATTTTAGAAAAATTAGAAGATGTAGAAAATCTACATATTATTTCTATATATTACCATCAAAGTTCAGCAGGAAGAGATCAAACGAGAAATTCCATTTAAAATAACTGTAGATAATGTATCTGAGATTATGCTTGCCAAGACAAATCCAGGAATTATTTGAACATGATTACAAAATACTTTTTTTTTTCACAAATAAACTTAAATTTAAACAATTGCTCATGGATTCAAGGATAATCAAAATGACAATTATACATAAATTAATTTAGTTATTCAATTCCATCCCAATGAATTTATTGAAAAAATATTTTAGAGAGTTAGAAAAAATAATAACAGAATTCATCTGGAAGTACAAAAAGTAAAAAATATCAAAAGAATCATTGAAAAAAGTAAATGACCATGGGAATCTAGTGCTTGATAAACCCAAAGATCCCAGGTTTGGGGACAAGAAGTCACTTTTTGATATGTGTATATATATATATATATATATATATATATATATATATATATATATA
>NW_027187391.1:35681050-35685774 GCF_028583685.1 Petaurus breviceps papuanus
TATATATATATATATATATATATATATATATATATATATATATATAAACTTCTGAAAAAACTGGAAAACAGTTTGACAAAAACTATGTGAAGACCAACATAGACCCTCTTAAAGAAAGATTCAGCTAAATAAAGTAAATGAAGAGACACAGTACTCTCTTTAGAGAAGATGAGGGGGAAAATCATTATTAAAAAACAACAACAAATTACAGACAAATGGAGGAAAATATAATCTAACATTCATAACTTTAAATTTAAATGGATTAAACAATCCAATAAAATGAAAAAGAGTGACAGATTGGATTTTTTTAAACAATCTGTTGCTTATAAGAAAAAATATTTTGAAATGAAAGATATATAAAACACAAAACTGAGAGACTATTTTTTAATTAAAATTACTGCAAACCAAGTAAACCCAAAAACATAGTTGTTGCAAACATTCTATCTCATGAAACAAAACCAAACATTTAAAAAATAAAAAGGGATAAACAAAGAAACCACATTATGCTGAAAAGAATCATAGAAAATAAACCAGTAACAGTAGTAGGTATTGATGTCCATATCTTCTCACCACTACCAGTTAACAAACAACTTTAAGATAGGTACATTTCTCATCTATATTTGTAACTCCCACAGTACCCACTAATGGTAGGTACTCACTTAATATTTCAAAAAATAAATTAATGAATGGAGCAGCTAGATGTTTCCTTTGTTTTTTTTTTTTTTAAGGAGGAATGCAAGGCAATTGGGGTTAAGTGACTTGCCCAAGGTCATATAGTTATTATGTGTGTGAGACCAGATTTGACCTCAGGTCCTCCTGATTCCAGGGTCAATGCTCTATTCACTGTACCACCTAGCTGCTTCTGGATGTTTTCTTTTCTTGGAAAAATGGTAGCATGTTTTGTCAGACTTGGATTCAGCAACTGTTTCCTTTCTCATTTGGACTACTCTTTGGACACAAAGAACAGCTATATATTCTTCCAATGACATGCCTGCATTTCCTGTTTCATGTGTCACCTAATGAAAGTCTGGTAAAATCTAGTGATGTCATTACCATCTGAGTTGATGTAAGGTAATATATACCTCTGCTGCTAGCCTGATCTCCCAAGTGGAGCAAACTTATTTTTCCCTCAAGTCTTCCATATCCTGTTGCATATGTCCCTTGAGGGAAGATGGTTAGAAATCTTGATGGAGAGTGGGACTGCCATCATCTGTTCCTCTGGTTCTACTTCCATCTCTAGCATTTTTTCAGCCTTTGGAGAAAAGAGAAGTAGTGAAAATGGGGCCTCTAAACTTGCATATGCCTTGCATTTTTATTAAACAAGTTTCCTGCCTGATCTCCAGCCACTTCTATGAAGTGGAGTAGAATCATTCATTGAATAATTAACATTCTCACAACTTGTCATACCTTACACATCCCAGTGATTCTGAACCTCTTTAGATTATCATCCATTCCCTACATCTCAATTCCTTATTTTCATCCCCCTCAACCCTCCCAACTCCAAAGTTCCAACAAAATCCTTTGCACCCTTTCCACTATGCCCTATGGAATGCCATAGAACAAAATTTTCTTCATCTCAAAACTTTTCTGCTCACATTTTCCATCTTTTACCAGTCACTGAAACCTGTATCTACTGATTCAATAGTCTCTTTCATCACTCTTTCCAGTACTGGCTGTACCTTCCTTTATTCCCCTCATGTCACTATTTGAGGTTGAAGAGTTGATTATTCCTTGCTCCCCATTATAACTGACAGATTCTTTTCATACTTCATTACTCAGTAAATTGTTCTCCTTTGAGGTCCATGCTATTCATATATACCACCCAATCAAAATCCTAGTGTCTGTTATCTACAGACCTTTGGGTCAAACCAGTGTTTCCTCAATGAGTTGAATACCTGTCTCACAATTTTTCTTTCATACCCAGCTTCTGCCCTCATACTAGGAAACTTCAAAATACTTATTGATTTTCCTTCAAATATTTCATTCATTCATTTCATCCTCACCTTAGCCCTACACAGAGATGGTTTATACTCTTGTTATCACCATCATCCATAAATGAGCCACCTCCATTTTCAAGAATTTTATCATCATCACATTTGACCACAGTCTATTGAGTCTCTACCTCGCCCCCTTCCTTCCCTTACCAAATCCCACTCTATCCACACTGCAACTTTTAATCCCTTTTAAACTTCTTAATTCTCTCCCAGGCAATCCTCCGCCCCCACCCCACTAACCACTCTCCTTTATTATCTCCATCGTGTCCCCTTGCTTAAATAGTTAAAATCTACACTGACCTATATGTGTATTATTTCACTGGGATATCCATAAACGTCATATTTTGTAAAGGCCAATTATTGCTCTTGGTATCTACTACATCAGAACCTAGTGGAAATTCTCTCAAGGATGGGCAGACTTCTTTTGATTTCTTCTTTTTCTTCACAAAACTATTTTAGAAATGTGATTTGTTTGCTTATTTTATGTACTTATTTTACTTAAATTTCAAAGGCCAGCCAGAATCACAATGCAAAATATTGATCCATGTGTTCCTGTAAATTATATTAGATACCATTCCAGAAAGTACTTCTAAGGAAATTTTAAATATTTACTTCTAATTATTGTATTTGTTTATTAAATTAAACTTTATACATTAAATATATGTTTAGCTGTACATACATACATATATTTATATACAGATAATGTTATATTGACTGATTTTAACTCTCAATAAGACTGTATCTTCCTGAAATGTAATTTATAATTCGAATATTTGCAACTTTCAGAACCAGCTTTTCTTGGTGAGAGATGGCATTTAATTCTATTCCTTCCTCTCACTTTCTATTTACTTCCTGCTTTTTATGAAGAAAAAGAAACAGGGAACACCCTCTGTGCTTCTGAATCCTATACATCTGCTGGCCAATTAGCACTTTGTTTAGAACTTGCTAATTGGTCTTTCAACTAGAGAAAATATTCTGATATCTACATAGGTGCACATCGTGTACTTTCTAGAAGACAATCACAATTTTAAGACTCTCTTTGAAACTCATCCATTTAATTTTGAGTACAATAAAATAATTTTATTCTGGAAATGAAATCACTTGAAATATTTCTAATGACACTTGCCAATATAGTAAGGGGATGATACAATGCTGAGTGGCCATAGCAAAGGGAGAATTCTTCACCCTGCCAGCCCAAGCTATAGAATATGATAGAGAAATAGAGTGCGATAAAATGGCAAAAGATGCTTCAAAGTAATGCATAAGAGTTTATCATTGGTTGTTATATCAATTCTTTTGAAGAATTTTATTTCTTTTAATCAGTCAGAATGCACTATCCAATTATATTTAAGCAAATATTCAGATTGCTTTGTCTTCTTGAATGTACAATTCACACAAAGAAAATGTAAATGATTTCCTTATTTTCCTACCATGCTATGTTGAATACTGTACTAGAATTAAAGTAAAAAAGATATGAGTTCAAATCCTGTCTCTAACATTTATTAGCTGCATGATCATGGTTAAGTTACTTAACCTGAGTCTCAGGCAATTATTTAAGATTACATGGAAAAGATGGGGGGGGAGTATACCAACAAAATCACAGGTTCTTAATGCAATGATAATAATATCTTATACGTATTCAACACTATATATATATATATGTGTGTGTGTATATATACATACATATACACACACACATCAAATGTAGTATGTGACTTTTACAGAGTATGGAAAAGACAGTCCTTATTCCCAAGTGATTTAAAACACAATTTATATAATTAGAGAAACCAAAATTTGAAAGAAACCTAAGAAAAAATTTAGTTCAACCTAAATCTAAATCATTTATCTCCTCTACAATGTCTTTGACAAGCATAATTTACTTTCATAATTGACAAAATAAATCCATCACGGACTTAAATAGCAACCCCATTCAAAAACAAAAACAAACAAAAAAAATTAAAAAAAAATAACCTTCCCAATATGTCCTGCTTAATATTTCCCTATTCATCTTTTAATTTTGGCAAACAGATTCCAACATTATCAACCACAAATTAATTAAATACACTGAAAGAGGATTATAAAGTGACAAGGTCACAAACACTTTCCTCTGTACTACCTTGAGAAACAGAAAAGGTTTGGACAATTAATCCAAAAGCTAGTTAGGCCATATGCCATGATGTCATGTCACCAGACAAAATTCCTAGGAAGCAGAATTCTATTTTTACTCCATTTCCCTATAGGACTAAGTGAAAAACAAATGCAGATTACTGGGCAATCCATATTTTAAATCAAAGTAAGAACTCCTGTAAGAAAGTATATATACTTTGCTTAAAAAAAAAGAAAATCCCATAATTACCTGAGTAGATTAATAATTGAGATTAATTTTAATATTTACTTTCTATCATGCTCCCCTTTTCTCCTATCCATTTGTGTGACAGTGTGGGCCTCTTACTATTTCCAGTTATAACACAATCTTATTTGCATGTGAACAGAAAGCAGAATGATCTTTTTTGTTGTTGTTGTTGTTACGGTGCCATCTCAGATACTACTCTAGAATTTTACTGTAATTCAGTAAGTTATTTAAATGTGAATTTCCTTCTGTAGAGTTGTGATTATGATAGAAATTAAAACACGCCTATTCCAAATAGTACAAAGTGTTTCATATATCTGTCTGGATACATGTTGGCCTCTCTCTCTCTCTCTCTCTCTCTCTCTCTCTCTCTCTCTCTC
>NW_027187391.1:35685874-35711956 GCF_028583685.1 Petaurus breviceps papuanus
TCTTTCTCTCTCTCTCTCTCTCTCTCTCTCTCTGTCTGTCTCTCTCTCTCCCCCCCAACCCCAATACAGGTGTAATACAATTCTTGCAGGCAATATCTTTCAGGCACATTGAGGATCAAACACAATAATCCATTATTAATATCTATTACTGTGTGTTTTCTTATAAAGTTTGTCACACTGGGTTCAAAGGCAGTAAAACACCAGTCTGTATTATGGAATAATCAAAGAAATACCAGGATTATCAAAGGTTCTCTGTCCACTGAGTTGAACCCCCACCCCAGACAAAGCACTTGAAATCTCCCAGAATTACTTTTTTTCTTTCTCAATCTCAATTTACATGACAAAAATCATTGTTAATGGTTATGTAATTTATTAGGTACATCAAGCATAGACTAAAAAATAAACATTCCAAGTAATTATAGCCGTTTTTACAAGGTTCATCCCTTTCAGCCATCTTTGTTCTCTCATAAAGTGAGGCTAACTAAGATTCACTCTCACTGAATGTCACAAATACTGGTACTACCTATGATCACCTGTATTTTACTGTTTCGCCATATGTCTCACATTGTCTCTGTGTACTATCCATTGTCAAGCAAGTCACAATGTGATGGAACTTTAGCTTGTGTCGTAACCTCCTATGACTACTAAACCAAAATTTGATAGAAAATCCTTCCTCAAGGACATGAGAATCCCCCTCAAACTGAACTTTTCTGAACAATCTAGAATTCCCATAGAATGTCTGCTAAGAGTCTAGCACAAAGATAATCTATCCTTCTGAAATCCTTCAAGGTCTCTGTTTCTATTAAATGTACAGCATCATCAGTTTTCAGGACCTCAACAATCTGGTGCTCTATGTATGAATACATGCAATCATATGTGTGTATTATATACATATATACATATACGTATAGTCACATGATAATGTGTGTACATTCCTACAAGACCTGCAATTTCATTGATATAGGGAACTGCCAGTTGAAGAAACACTGCACTGGTTCTCATTAGCACTTCCTCTACAACATACTGTCTTAGAAAATTTCCTAGAGCACTGAGAATTTAATTAATATATCCCAGGTAAACAAAACCAGTATATCATGGGCAGGACTTGGTTCTAAGTTCAAAATGCTGCTTTTGGCCTCAAGTTTCATTGCTTCTGGTTATTAGAATGATCATAGCTATTTATTGTTTGCTTTTTGATCACCATTTATTGGGCAGAGTATTCTCATTTCCATAGACAAACCAGGGTTCAAAAGTAGAACTTAGGAAATCAGAAAGCTGTTTTCAGATGGGATAGGGAAGAGAAGTGACTATGCAGAACTTGAGGTTGCAACCCAGCTCAGAGGCCATTAATAGTGAATGTCAATGATATAGTAACAGTGATGCACTTACTTAGTAGACTTCCCACTCACTTTCACATCATAATCTGGGAAATTTGATTTATCCCCCCATTCTCTTTCCTCCATGTGATTTATTAGGCTGATGTCCTTTGAGTGGCCTTGGGTCACACTGAAAACATCCTGCAATGAATGAATGCTCAGGGATTTCATGCCATTAGCAAAATATTATTTTTCCAACATAACCGTCTGAAGAGACTTAACATAGGCAATTTCTCTTCTACTTGGACTTGGCAAAGAACATCTTTGATGATGTAACAAATATCTTTGGATAACATCTAAACAGCTATCTGCTGATAGTTATAACTATAGGCCTAGTGGACAATGAGTTTGCTTAGAGTCAGTTGATCTGTGTTCAAGCACTGCTAGCTATGAGAGTGTAGGGAAATTATTTAATCTTTCAATGCCACAGGCAACTCTCTAAGACTAAGTTGCATGTAGGACTTTATACGGCAATGCATTAGTAATTAGTAATAGTAATGGGATTTTCTTCTCTAGAGATCCCATGCAACAATGAAATTACAGGAATCCTAATCCAAGGAATATGCTGATATTGTTATTGTGATGAGGAATACCCTTCTTTATAATTTAAGATAATGTGCTTCCATCCACTGAGAGCTAATCTGAATAAAATGGAAAACAAAAATCTCCCTAGTCCCTGAACAGGTAAGGTATAGTTCCTCAGGGAAGGAAAGACAAACATCATTTTAGGGAGTTTGAAAAGACATTAGGACTGAATGGCCTGAAAGTTAGAGTGGAAATTAAGTTTTTGAAGAAAGGAAGATGTATGTTTATGTATGATATAAATTACCCATTCTGCATGCTGGCAGGCCTTTAGTGTATCCAGCTCATCTAGTAATAATTGACAATCAATTGCATTATTCTTAAAAATAAAAATACTGAAATAAACTTTGAATGAAAGATTTTGATTAAAAGAGTTAACCATTTACTGGTTTAGAAGAGGTTCCAATTCTATTAAATTCAACAAACATTTATTATGCATTTACTCTCAGCAGGTCATGAGAAAATATGAATAAAGGACCAACTGTAAAGGGAAGAAGACCTGTATTCAAGTGCCACTTCTGAGATTTATTATGGGACCATGGATGTGTCATTTAATCTCCCAATACCACATACAACTCTGTAATGCTAAATTACTGATAAGTGGTTAATCTTTTTTGGTGGAAAGTGTTTCTCTGATGGGAGTTCCCTACACGGCGACCATCACAGATCTAATCCAATAGCAAAACCCCCTTTGTGAAGTAATGCATTAGATAAGAGTACCAAATCTGTAGTCAGAAATAGATGAATTTAAATTCTGACTCAGACACTGACTACCTGTGTGACTTTGGGCAAGTAAGAGCCTCTGTTCATGTCAGTTTCCTAAAGTGTAAAATGGAGATTATGATAGCGCCTACCATCCAGGGTTTTTGCAAGGATCAAATAAGATAATAGATGACATTTGCAAAATACTTAGAACAGTATCTGGCACATAAGACGTTCCATATAAATACTAGCTATTATTATTAATTGTTATTTCTATTCAGGGCACTATACTCATTGTTTAATATCTTCATATAAAACATCAAGGTCACAGAGGATAATCAAGACAATCTAGAGACTTCATTGGATCAAGGATAATCCAAGCTGTGATCCAGGCCTGAATACCTAGCAGTTAGGTGTACACTAGAGAACTTCATTGGAGTAATTGTAGTTGTCATAAATTAAGGATTAAGCAACTTAAATCAACTAACCATCCCAGAAATTAAAAAAAAAAGACACAGAATATTCATTGTGATATTGAGATTTGGACTATAGTTTGTCTCAGTCATCAAATTAGTTGTTATGAGTTTTCTTTGTTTTAAACACTTCCCACCTCCTCTACCTCCCAGTTTTTTTGTTTGTATTTTGCAGTTAACAAGATTTTAAGCAAAGAGCTATATAGTGTTAGTTTATTAGGATATTTGATGGAGAGAATTTACCAGGTACATATAGATGAGGGAGAGTTCAGGAGTGTTTTTTTAAGTGTATAAAAGGTTTTATATTTTAATTATATATATAAATAATATATATTTTTATATAAATTAATTATATTAAAATATAAAATATTAAAATAGAGAAGCTTAAAATAAGTTTACCCAAAGACTTGGGGTAAGAGATATGAATTCTTGACTAAAAATGCCAACATTAATATAAGAGATTAAAAATGAGTCAAATGAATTGATCTCCTAACAATTTCAACTGGTTTAAGCACATTTCTTGGGTGTTATTTTCAGAGCTACAGTTTTACTTAAAGCACACACACACACACAAAAAAAAAACAAAGTGTTAGCTTCAAATGCATGTTAATATGCATATTTGCATGAATTTACATAAGAGACCCTTACTCCATCAATGTAAACTACAATAAAAAGAATGCATTAACACAGTTTATTTTAATCATATTCATACTCAATATCCTGGCACATCACACAGGAAATAGAATGTTTTGGGGGAAATAAAATTATTTTGATCACATTTAACTCAAGGAGACATATATGTCTATAAAGATAGCTAGACTCAGGATGACAGAGGAAATTTTGAAGATACAGGGTACTGATATATATATATATGTATTATGTACACACATACATATGTACATACACACATACACATAATATCCATCTAGACAGTAATGTCAAGGAGTTGGGGGTTTTTTGTTTTATTTTCTTTTGGTTTGTGGTTTTTAGAACCTGCTATAATGAAATGACTATGACATGGGGCAGACCAAATAGAAAAATGACTGCTAAGCAAGTCACAAAATCATGACAGCATGATAGCCACAAATATTCAAGAATTTCTCACAAATCCCAACATATTTCTTACTTGGATCATATACACTCAACATCAGTATTATTTTTTCAGGCTTTACACAGGATAATGATTTTCTTTTTGGTCCTGAGACTCCAAAAATAAGCTATCAGCTTAGTGGACATCAGTGTGAAGTCAAGTTATCAGTGATTGCTTGGCATAACTGAGTTAATTTCCAAAGTTTAGTTTTTTAGAAAAGATTAAGACTTGAATGAAAGTGAAAAGTATAGGATTTTGGTCTTGAAGTCACTGCTTCCCTAGACCTTTTTAAAACAAATTTTCCTATTTTCTTATTAGTTATACCCAGGAAAGTTCATATGGGTCTGAGAAGTCACAGGCTTAACAAATGTAGCAATTAAATTTCAGGTCAGTCCAACTAGGATGATATTAACACAAGTTGCTCAGGTATGCTTCATAGTATGCTGGCCTATGACAATCTAACCCTGGACTCCTTTCTACCTTTGGTATCCATCTGTTTCACTTAACTCTCACCTGTGGCTCCAGGAAGCTGTAGGATGTGCAGTAAACCATTTCATCAGATGGGCTAAGCGAGGTTGAGGGTAACCAAGAAGTCTCAAACATGTTAGGGGGTGTCTACCCCAAACATGTGAAGACCTCCCCTGGTGATATGATTGAATGAGAATAATCTGTTCCAACAGCCATGAAGGCAGCTAAAGCAGGCACTGTTCTATGCTTAGAGCTTGGTCAGACATCAAAGCTGCCAAGGTCATCCACTGCATTTTGAGCCATTACCAGTCTTCTTGGTTCTGTCCTGCCATTGGACTGTGATGACTCTGGAGGAGAGAGTGAAGCCAAGTGACTTCATGCCATACTGCTTAACTTAAATTCAATTTACACATGAACCAAAAGACATTACCCATGCCATTTTAACATTTTACTTATCTCAAAGTCCTGTGGCAACAGGCAAGTGACTAAGCAGCAGGTGCAGATACACTGGGAACTGTAGTCACAATCCTGCACATAGTCAGCCCAAGTCATAGGGCACTCTTGTCACTGGAAGCAGCATTGGGATTTGGCAGGCCTTTTAAGGATTGCACTGCTCACCTCCTGGTATGAAAAAGGGGATAGAAAAGGTTCCCTAAAAATTGTCTGCTTGCCCAACCTTGGCCTGATTATTTCAGCAAGTGGGGAATCCCACTCTGTGCTCAAAACACACACACAAACATACAATGTACAAAAAAGTCTGTAAAGATGTGTTCACTCACCATTGGCACATGGAATGTGCACACATTTATAGACAACACAAAATCCAGTAGACCTGAAAGATGAACATCTCTTGTTGCAAGATAACTTGGCAGGTATTACATTCAAATAGCATCCCTGATTGAAACAAGACTGGCAAATGAAGATGAGTTTACTGAAGTTGGAGCTGGATAAATGTTTTTCTGGAGTGACCTCAGTGAAGGGGAGTGCTGTAAAACTGGTGTAGGTTTTGCAATCAAAACTAATCTAGTCAACAAGCTTGTATGTCTACCAAAAGGAGTGAATGATAAGCCCAAGACAATGCAATTACAACTTGCAGGAAAACATCTTATTACCATCATCAGTACCTATGCTCCAACCATGACAAACCCTGATAGGGTAAAAGAAAAACATTATGAATACCTGGAGACCCTTGTCATCAATGTGCCAAAAAAGGACAAGCTTATAATTCTGGATGACTTTATTTTTTATTTTTATTTTTTTAAATGCTTTATTAACTTCTGATTTACATCATTCGTTTCCACCAGATTTTCCCAATTACATGTAAAATAGTATTGATAATAGTATATATATTTGAATACTTGATTTTAAAACTTTGAATTCCACATTCATTCCCTTCCTCCCTTGTCCCCTACTCTTACTGGGAAGATAAGCAGTTCAGTATAGGTTGTACATGTGTGACTAATGCAAAACAATAACAGAGTAGATATATTGTAACAGACTGACTATATTTCCCTCCCTCCTATCCCACCTCCCACTTGTTTTATTCTCTACTTTGATCCCATCCCTTTTCAAAAGTGGGTGCTTCCAACTTCACTCCCCCCCCCAGCCTGCCCTCTCTTCCATCATCCCCCCTCTTGTCCCCTTCGCCCTACTCTCCTGGAGAGTGAGATACCCTATTTAGTGTATATTTCATTCCCTCCTCAAGCCAAATTCAATGGGAATAAGGTTGACCCATTCCTGTTTGCCTTCCTATTCTTCCCCTCCATTGTAACCATTTTCCCTTGCTTCTTCTATATGAGATAGTTTACCCCATTCTGTTTTTCCCCATCTCCTCTCATTATATTCCTCTCTCACCTCTTAATTTCACTTTTTAAGTATCATCCCTTCCTGTTAAATTGGTCCTGTGCCCTCTATCTATGTATACTTGTAAACATATATACACACATTCACATATGTATTCATATGCCCATATACCCTCATATACAGATACATATATATATATATATATTTCTATTCCCTTCAACTACTGAGAAAAGTTTCATAAGTTACAATTATTGTTTTTCCATGTAGGACTGTTAATAGTTCAACTTTGAAAAGTTCGTTATGATTTCTTTTCTCTGTTTATCTCTCATGCTTCTCTTTCTTCTTGTATCTCAATGTCAAATTTTCTGTTCAACTCTGGTTTTTTCAGCAAGAATGCTTGAAAGTCCTCTATTCCACTGAATGACCACATTTGCCCCTAAAACATGATACTCAGTTTTGCTGGGTAGGTGACTCTTGGTTTTAATCCCAGCTCCTTTGCCCTCCGGAATATCATATTCCAAGCCCTTTGATCCCTCAGTGTAGAAGCTGCCAGATCCTGGGTTATCCTGATTGTGTTTCCACAATATTCAAATTGTTTCTTTCTGGCTGCTTGTAATATTCTCTACTTACTCTGGGAATTCTGGAACCCAGCTATAATATTCCTAGGAGTTTTCCTTTTGGGATCTTTTTTGGGAGGTGATAGGTGTATTCTTTCAACCTCTATTTTGCCCTGTGGTTCTAAAACATCAGGGCAGTTTTCTTTGAGGACTTCCTGGAGGATGATTTCTAGGTTCTTACTTTGAGCATGGCTTTCAGGTGGTCCAATAATTTTTAAATTATCGCTCCTGGATCTATTTTCCAGATCAGTGGTTTTTCCCATGAGATATTTCACATTGCCTTCTATTCTTTCATTTTTTGGATCTGTTTAACAGCATCTTGATTTCTCATAAAGTCATTAGCTTGGGGCGGCCAGGTAGCACAGTGAGTAAGAGCAAAGGCTCCAGTGTTGAGAACACCTGGAGATCGAATCCCGGGCTCAGACACTTAGCACCCACCCAGTAACACCTGGCCGTGTAACCTTGAGCAAGTTACTTAACCCCAATTGCTTAGGGGCGGCCAGGTGGCTCAGCGAGTAAGAGCACCGGCTCCAGTGTCAGGATGACCTGGATCAAATCTGGGCTCAGATACTCAGCACCACACCCAGAGATAATAATTGGCCGTGTAACCTTGAGCAAGTTACTTAACCCCAATTGCTTTTAAAAAAAATAGTCATTAGCTTCCATTTGCTCCAATCTAATTCTGAAACAATGATTCTCCTCTTTGAGCTTTTGAGATTCTTTTTTTCCAACTGGCAAATTCGGCTTTTTAAGGCATTCTTCTCCTCATTGCCTTGTTGAGCCTCTTTTGCCATTTGAATTAGTCTATTTTTTAAGGTAGTATTTACTTCAGTCAGGCTGTTGAGTCTCTTTTTGTAATTTTCTTGCATTGTTCTCATTTCTCTTCCCAATTTTTCCTCCACTTCTCTTGTCTGCTTCTCAAGGTCCTCTATGGCCTATAACCAGCTCATATTTTCCTTTGAAGCTTTTGATGTAGGAGTTCTGACTTCACTGTCTTCCTACTGTTCCATGCTTTGCTCCTTTTTGTCCCCCAAATAGGAGTCTAATGTTGGAATCTTCTGTCTGCTTTGTTTCCTTTGCCTGGTCATGTCGCCCCTCAGTCACTTGACCCCTGCCTTTTTGCACAGTAGGACTCTGCCTCCGGACAGGGGAACTTTCTTCCTAAATGCTGGGGTTTGGTCAGCTGGTGGAGATATTAGATGGGTGCCCTCTCTTAGGTCTCACACTCTCTGGCAAGCTGGACACACATCCTAGGACCTCCACCCTAGGGAGTCCTAGGGAGGAATGGAGTCGGAAACAATAACAACAATGGTCACTTACTTCTGAAGACTTGTACATCTTCTGATATTCTCATCACCAACACCATCTACCATTTACCTAAATGCAATAAAACTTCATGGATGCATCCTCACAGCAAACATTAGCATGTAATAGACTATGTAAATGTAAGGAGAAGGGATAGATATGTTGTGAGAGTGACAAACGCAATGTGTGGTACAGCGTTCTGAACTGATCATAGACATCCTCTCCAAACTAAATTTTGTCACTCAACAAAAGCAGCAAATGCAAAATGACTACCAGAGGCATGAATGTCAACATATTAGAGCTCTTCTCTGATTGGGAATAGTTTGTTGCTAACTTGTAGGGTTAGTTGAGCCAAAACAAACAGAAAAGGGGTGAGCAGCTTTCAGAGATTTGGTGCATAGCACCACATTAACCCTCTTTGGTCAGAACACTCACAAACATCAAGACTGGTTTAATGAAAGTGAGGGGAGAATACAGAAGCTGCTAAGCTAAAAATGGGAACTCAATAGGGTTTACCAGCAGGATAATCCATTCATCTATAAGAAGGCAGCATTTAATTCCATCAAAAGTTAAGTATAAGCAAAGCTAAGAGATATGCATGATTCTTGGCTCAGTGAGAAGGCAGATGGAATTCAGTTTTGTGCTAATAATAACAACCCAAAGTGCTTTTATGATGCCATGGAGGCCATTTATGGGTCAAAGACCTATGGTGCATCTCAAGTACTCATTGCTGATGGAGCCACATTGATTAGTGATAAGGACATGATCCTGGAGAGATGGGTTGAACATGTCCATAAGTGTTCTCAACAGAGCATCATCAATCAATGCTGAGGCCATTGACTGTTTACCTCATGTTGAATTCAATCCCTTGCTAGCTGAAGTTTCAACTAAAGAAGAGGTTTTTGATGCCATCATGCTCATTTTGTGTGGCAAAGTACCTGGTGCTGTTTATATTCCAGATGAGATTTATAAGGTAGTGTGATTCTGAAAGGGTCAATGAATGGTCATTATGGTGTTTGCTGCTCAACAACTTCAAGAGAAATGCCAGGAGCAGAACAGAGGTTTATACACAATGTTTGTACATGTGACCAAGGCCTTTGTTATCAGGCCTTCCATAGTGGTTTATAGAAAATTATGTCAAAATTTGGTTGCCTGGAGAAGTTCTTCAGCATTGTATGTCAATTTCATGATGGCATGTTTACCTGGTTTCTGGATAATGGACAATGTTCTCAGGCTTTCCCAGTCACCAGTGGAGTAAAACAAGACTGAGTGCTTGCTCCCATGCTTTTTAGCATGAGGTTTTCAACTACGTTGTCAAATGAGGATGTATACAGCATCAAAGTCAATTATGGCACGGATGGCAAATTCTACAACTTGAAAAGGCTATATATACTAAGACCAAAGTGGAGGGAGTATCGGTCCATGATTTTCAATTTGCATATCATTATGCACTCAGTACAGCCTCTGAAGCTGAGATACAACCAAGTGTCTATCAGCTCTCTCCTGCTTGTGCTAATTTTGACCTAACAACACCAAGAAAACACAGGTGCTCTGTCAGCCACCATTACAACATCTATACAAAGAACCATGGGTTAGAGCAAATGGAGAAGTTTTGAATGCTGTGGATAAGTTCATTTAACTTGGTAGTGTACTTTCCATGGATGTACATTGATTATGAGGCTGATGCATGCATTGCCAGATCTAGTTCAGTGTTTGGGAGGCTCCAACAGAAAGTGAGGGAGAGAAGTATTAGAATGACTACCAAACTAAAGAAGGTCTACAGAGCTGCTGTGGTGACCTCATTGTAGTATGCTTGTGAAATCTGGACAGTATATCAGTGCCATGTCAGGAAACTGAATCACTTCCATTTGAATTTACTTAGGAAGATTCTGAAGATCACCTTGAAGGATAGCACAGCAGAAACTGAAGTCCTTTCTCTTACCAAACTGCAAAGCATGCCATCTTCGTTTCACAGAATGTGTCTCTCATAGGCTGGCCACTTTGTCCAAATGCAAAAGATACTCTTGCCAAAAATACTATTCTGTGGAGAACTCATTAAGGGCACATGTCCACATGGTGGTAAAAAAAAGTGATACAACAACACTCTTAAAGTCTCTTTTAACAACTTTGGAATTGATTATGTGACATAGGAGACACTGACACAGGATCACTTAACATGGCCTGCCTACAACAGAGAAGGTGCAAAGCAAAATTGAAACATCTCTAAAGAAATGTAAGATACATAAATTTAGGCAATTCATACCAAATAGTCACAGGGACTTTTTGTGCCTGACTGATAGTAGAAAATTCCAAGCTGGTATTGGTCTGATCAGTCATAGTCAGACACACTGAGACTTGATTATAGCATAGGGATGTCATTTTGGTCCTTTTTAAGAAGGAAAGAGAACAACCAACCAACCAATGGACCTACCAACCCCTGGACTCCTTGTCATCAATGATTAAGGCAGCCAAGTTCACCAATATATGCAGGCTTCCCACCCCCTCAATTTTACAACAAAATTAAGGAGATACTATAAAAATAACAATAAAGTATTATTATAGACCTACCTGCCTGCCCAAGTTACTAACCAATACCTAACAAGCTATCATTGCCTATATTGCTGCTGCCTGCTGTTCAAGATTTTTTTACCCAATTACTATCCAGCTGCCCTTACTCATTTTGTGAACTATCAATGCAGCTGTCTGCAGCATCACTGCTCCATGGGCATCACTGTCTGCCATATTACTTGAAATGCTACCTGTGATCCATTGGTTCCTGAATCTGACTTCTACTTACATATTTGGGCATCACTATGTAAGTTATTGCTCCTGCTGTCATCTGTTGGCCAGAAAGTTATCACTTATTAATAACTTTCAGATATGTGATTGAATATTAAAATACACTTTAATCTTCTCTATACTATAAAGTAAGTCATGAGCAGCTCTCCTGAGGACAGCTGCTGTGAATAACTCTAAGGATCTAGTCACATAGTATAGTGAACTCTCTATTTATTCAGCAAAAAACTAAAGCAAAACATTCAACAAACTAAAGCACAACATTCACAAGAACACTACATAACAATTTATTATCACCAAGGTGGCCACATAGTCTTAGACAAAACATATCACTCACTAAGTCACAATCTCCTCAATCAATAGAGTGCCCAAGTCAAGTCTTTTTTCATCTTGACTTCAGACTGGCTTCCAGTTATCCTTAAGCCCATCATCCTTAAGGAGTAATCATACTGAAGTCAATCATCCTTAAGTGGTAGTGAATAGTAAAAAAGCCATCCACCCCTAGGTCATAGAATGTCACAATCTCACCAGTCACTACTGAGTACCCAAGTAAAGTTCTCTTTCATCTTGACTCCAGGTTGACTTCCAAACCCCACAGTTTATTTTCCACAGGATGATTGATCCCAACTTTTGCCTGGATTCACAGGTAGGCAGCTCTCCATTCATGTTCCATATCACAGCTCATGGGGACTGGTCCACTCCAAGCTCTTTACAGTTTCTGTTCCTAGGAAAACAAACCTCAACAGGGCTACAATAATATTTACACACATTGCTGGCACTATCACCTCAATTCACTTTCTGTTTAATAAATCAACACAAATCACCAGACAGATTGCTTTTGTCTAACAAAGTAACACTAATACAAATCAGCAGAGTGTTTCTGTCTGACAAAGTAACACAATTCAACAGACAGAATGCTTCTGTCTGACAAAGTAATACCAACACAGCACAATAGACAGAGTGCAAACATCACAAACATTCTCTCTCTTATCTCTGCTTGGTCCCAGCTCGTGCTTGAGCTTTTATCTGCTCTGTTCCTTCCTGTTTCACTCCTCCTGCTCTGCCCTTCTTGTTACTCTCTTTTGACTAGCTCCTCCCACCGTGGGCATGGTAACACAAATGTATACTTTTTCCAACAATGCTTGACACAGTCAAAGGTGGGGATCAAAGGCACTTGAATAACTGAATCAAGCAGCAAAGTACTACTTTGCTTGCCATTACAGTACCTGAACAGGTAAAGAAATTCTAGTAAGTAAAGGTATAAGTGAGCAAAACTTCTCTTGACCTTATCAGATCAAGGTTTTTTTGAGATCCAGTTCCAGGTAAAAGAAGAAAGAAAAGAAGATCTTAAAAATTTGAGTAGTCCTCAGCCAAATTAGTAGGAGAAAGGAAGCAAACAAGCATTTTCTAGCGTCTGCTATATGCCAGGTATTGTCCAAGAGTTTACAAATATCACTTCATTTGATCCTTACAACAACCCTTCAAGGTAGATATTATTATTATATCCATTTTACCATTCATTAAACTGAGGTAAACAGAGGTTAAGTGACTTGTGCAGGGTCACACAGCTTGTAAATATCTGAGGCTAGATTTCAACTAAATACAATCTTTCTGACTCTAGGTCTAGTGCTGTATCTACTATACCACTGACTGCCTGTACAGTAGTCATTACATGCTTTTCTTCTGAGGCCCTTAACTGTGTTTCAGGTGAATCCACAAGCATAAATGGGGAGGATTGTTAACTCAAGTGCTGTAGGAATAGCTTCACAGAGACATTAGCTCCACAGGAGCTTTACAATGAAACAAACAATAAAAAAGGACAAAATAGCAAATCTTTTAAATTGTTACCCCATTTGCTATCATATATACATATATATATATATATATATTATACATATGTAGAGTTTAAGTTACAAATTTTCTCCCCTTCTCTCCCCTCCTCCAACCCAGACAGCATGCAATCTGATACAGTCTTTAAGTACATGCAATGGGAGGAACCATTACATTTGTTATCATAATGAAAAAATTATTATCAGACTACTTCTGTTTTAGAAGCCAGGCTAAATTATAATAATTTTAGGTTACTTCCTTCTCAAGTAAATGAGAGAAACTGTAAATTATCCTACTGGCCATTCAACAAAGCCCTTATTGTTCTTTTGGCCGAAGTATGAAACTGATCTATATATGATTTAGGGAAAAGTGCATTGGATCTAAAGCCCAGTATGATCTGGGTTCAAATCCTAGTTCTCCTTCTTTGCGATTTAACTGCCAGTTGACCTCTCTGGCCCTTAGCTTTCTCATCTGTTTTATAAAATGAGGGTCTTATACTGGATCAGACTTTCTTAACCTTTTTTGTATGTTATGGACTCCTTTAGACATTTGGGGAGGCATATATATATATACACACACACACACACACACACACACATATATATATATATATATATATATATATATATATGAATCCTTTTTCAGAAACAGAATGAATGATTAAAATAAAATACATAGGATTACAAAAGAAACTAATTATATTGAAATACAATTATTCAAATATTTTTAAATGGCTTATAGATCTCTTGTATCAGGTTAAGAACACCTGCACCTGATGTTCTCTGAAGTGCTTTCCAACCCCTAAATCTTATGATCGATATCCAACAGTTAAAAAGTTCTCTTCCCCAGAACCTAAGGAGACTTAAGCAGCTGTGCATTATCTTCATATTCTCCCTCAATGACATTGTGTAACATTCTACAAATATCAATCTTCACTAAATGTTTAACTAGAAATTGACACTGTTCAAAGTGTAAAAAAAACTTCCTAATTCTCAGAAAAAAAAGAAACTTGAGCCAAGAATAAAAGGCTATTGATATTAAAAGGAACACTTTGAATTTTTCCTATGAGAAAAAAAAGAAAAAACAGCCTCGGTGAATCTGAAATTCACAGGTCTCCCAGGCATTCTGGGAAAAGTACAAAACCTGCAGAGTCAGTTATTTCCTATTGATAATTTGCCTTGATCAAGCTAATTAGCTATTCTTTCTTTGGGGCTAAACTGTCTACATAAACAGTTAATTCCACACAAATTATTTGGATGTGCAATTTTCTTTTCTACTGATTTGGTACATTTTGGTAATTAGTGAAACTATAGCCTGAACAAATCTCCCAATAAGTGTATAGTTTGGTGATCATGAATTATAATTATTTCCCCAGATTTTAAGAGGTTTGCTAATATATTTTTTTAAATTAACCATAACACAACATCACCTTTCTTGCTATACGAGTAGCAGCTTTCCTTAGGTATAGACATACTGCATTAATTGCTTGTTTGAGTAAAAATGTGTCAAATGCATGCTATATTCAGACAGGAAAATCAAATTGTTTTATCAAAGAATAAAAAGAAGATAAAACAGAGAGGATTTAAAATATTCTTTAAATCAGTGTTGCTGACTTGCTACCTTTTTTTCTCCTATTACCACTTGGAAATTTAGTAAGGATATTAATATAACAACATAGGCATCTTGATAGTTTCATTCTCTAACATGTTTTCCCCCCCTAACCAATTATGCTTTTTCTACTTTGTAAATAGAAACTAAAAATGGAACGTATGGAAACAACATTTCACAAAATAACATTTTCTTCAGTTATTAATGCCTCCCCAAAAAATTACCTTATTTTCATTTCAAATATTTTTATTGATCTTTTATGTATCACTATAATTTCCCCCATTATTCCTCTCCCTCCCCTTTCCAAAAAGACATCAAACATAAAATGGGATATTTTTAGATGAAAAGATGAAAAAAATTCAAACAGATTATTTCATAAAAGAAAATATATGCGACATACAACACTTGTGAACCTCCCACCTCTGCAAAGGGCTTTGGAGGGGGTTGTTTTCACATATCTATTTTAGAGTCATTTTTCCCCATTTTTTATTTTCAGTTTTCAACATTCATTTCCACAAGATTTTGAGTCACAATTTTTTCTCTCTGTATCTTTCCCTTACTCCCACCCCAAAATAGCAAGCCTACTGAATACCCCTTCACCAATCTGTTCTCTCTTATGTCCTCCCCCTTAATCCCCCTAACTTTCTAGTAGGGCAGTACAGGTTTCTATACCCCAGTACTTATATATCTTATTTCCCAGTTGCACGTACAAACCGATTTTTAAACATTTGTTTTTAAAACTTTGAGTTCCACATTTTTTTTCCCTTCTTCCCTCCTCACCCACCCCCACTGGGAATATAAGCAATTCAATAGAAACTGTACAAGTGTAGTAACCCAAATCATTTCCATAGTAGTTATATTGTGGTAGGCTAACTATATTTCCCTTGATCCTATTCTGCCCCTCACTTATTCTATTTTCTCCTTTGACCCTTTCTCTTTGCAAAAATGTTTGGTTCTGGGGTGGCTAGGTGGCACAGTGAATTGAGCACCGGCCTTAGAGTCAGAAGGACCTGAGTTCAAATGTGACACTTAACACAAAAACTAGACCTGTGACCTTGGACAGGGCACTTAACGCCAATTGCCCTCCAAAAAGCAAAAAGAAAATATGTGGGCCCTCCCTTCTATCCTCCCCCCTCCTATCTCCTACCCCACTATTTTCCTATAGAGTAAGATACCCAATTGAGTGTGTACGTTATTCCCTTCTTAGGCCAAATTCAATGAGAATCAGGTTGTCCCATTCCCTTTCACTTTCTTGCCCTTTCCTTCCACTGTAACAGTTTTCTCTTGCCTGTTTTATATGAGATGATTTACTCTAATCTATCAGTCCCTTTCTTCTTCTCCCAATAAATTACTCTCTCACCTCTTAATTTTATTTTTAAAATATCATCCCTTCATATAAAACTTATCCTATGCCCTCTGTCTATGTATACATGTACATACATACACACACCCACATATTCATTTACATACATGCACCCTCCTATATATACATATATATGTATGTATACATACACACATATATATATGTATATATATATATATATTCCCTTCTGCTGTCCTCATACTGAGAAAAGTCTTATGAGTTACAACTATCATTTTTCCATGTAGGAATGTAAATAGTTCAACTTTAATAAGTTCCTTATGATTTGTTTTTCCTGTTTACCTTCTCATGCTACTCTTTCTTCTTGTTTTGAAAGTCAAATTTTCTGTTCAGCTCAGGTTTTTTCATCAAGAATTCTTGAAAGTCCTCTATTTCATTGAATGACCATATATTTTCCTGTAGCATTATACTCAATTTTTCTGGGTAGGTGATTCCTGGTTTTAGTCCTTGCTCCTTTGATCTCCGGAATGTCATCTACCAAACCCATTGATAAAGCTGCTAGGTCTTGAGTTATACTGATTGTGTTTCCACAGTACTCAAATTGTTTCTTCCTGACTGCTTGCAGTATTTTTTCTTTGACTTGGGAACTCTGGAATTTGGATATGATATTCCTAGGATGTTTCTTTTTGAGATATTTTTCAGGAGGCAATAGGTATATTCTTTCAATTTCTATTTTGCCCTCTGGTTCTAGAATATCGGGGCAATTTTGCTTGCTAATTTCTTGAAAGATTGTGTCTAGATTCTTTTTTTTTTTTTGATCGTGGCTCTTAGGTAGACCAATGATTTTTA
Source organism: Petaurus breviceps papuanus (assembly GCF_028583685.1). NCBI lineage: Eukaryota > Metazoa > Chordata > Mammalia > Diprotodontia > Petauridae > Petaurus > Petaurus breviceps. The sequence continues at coordinate 35,702,695 of NW_027187391.1, forward strand.
AAGTTTCTCTCCTGGATCCATTTTCCAGGTCAGTGGTTTTTCCAATGAGATATTTGACATTGCCTTCTATTTTTCATTTGTTTGGATTTGTTTTATAGTATCTTGATTTCTCATAAAGTCATTAGCTTTCAGTTCCTCCAATATAATTTTGAAGGAGTTATTCTCTTCAGTGAATTTTTGAAATTACTTTCCCATCTGGCAAATTTGGCTTTTTCAAACATTCTTCTCCTCACTGGCTTTTTGGGCCTGTTTTGACATTTGTGTTAGTCTATTTTTTTAAGGTATTGTTTTCTTCAGTGTATTTTGGGGTCTCATTTAGCAGGCTGTTGATTTGCTTTTCATGATTTTCTTGCATTATTCTCATTTCTCTTCCCAATTTTTTTGTGACTTCTTTTACTTGATTTTCAAAATCCTTCTTGAGCTCCTCCATGGCCTATAATTGGTTCATATTTTTCTTGGAGGCTTTTGATACAGGAGTTCTGATTTTGCTGCCTTCCTCCCACTCCATGCCTTGATCCTTTTTGTCTCCAAAAAAGGATTTTATCACCTGTGCTTCTGTTGCTTGCTCATATTGGCAGCCATTTACTTGATTTTTGAGCTCTTTTACATGTTAGAACTCTGCTTCCAGAATGGATATACCTATGTCCCAAATCACTGGAGTTTTTGCAGCTGCTGGAGCTATTAGATGGGCACCCTCTATACAGCCCACACATACTCTGGCTAACTGGTCACCCATCCCAGGGCCACTACCCAAGATCACAATCTGGATCCTAGTAGATCAAAACAAGAGCAATTACCCTCTGAATGATCACTTGGTTCCCTTCAATCTGCAGTCCAGGAGCTCCAGAAGCAGCCATGCTGCAGCACCTGCAACCACCACACCTCTGGTCACTTCTCACCCCAGCGATAGCAGCCAGACTACTCCCTCTGTTCCAACAAATTTCCACACTCACCTTTTACTTTGTCTTTGGCATTTGTGGATTGAGAAGCCTGGAAACTGCCACATCTGCTGGTGATTTACTCTCCTGAAGTCTTCTCCAGCCACCTCTTGTCAGGGCTGCCATGGGGGCTAAAGCTGTAGCTCAGTTGGGACTGTGCTTGGCTCCCATTGTGCTTCAATGTACCTTTCCTGCCGGCCTGCTGAGCTTCTTCCAGTGGGAGATTTGTTTATTTTTGTCACTTTGTGGGATCTGTAACTTTAAAGTTTGTTTAGAGTAATTTTTTTTACATGTATCGGAGGAGGTGAAAGCTGGAGCCGCATGAAAGTCCTGTTTCTACTCCTCTATCTTGGCTCCACCCTATTGTGCCTATTTTACAGATGTAACTGCAACTGCAAGGTTAACTTGACCAGGGTCATACAGCTGCTTACTGCCTGAGACAGGAGGTAAATCTAGGTCTTTTTAACTGAACTCTATCTGCTACATTGAATTGTTTCTAAGGAGATGCTAGTTGAATCCTGGACTCATTTTTTCTTTGTAATTTTAAAATAGTGACTTTTGGGGTGTGTGTGTGTGTGTGTGTGTGTGTGTGTGTGTGTGTGTGTGTGTGTAAGAGACAGAGAGAGTGTGTGTTTGCATTATTGTGGGGGCTATTAATATTATTTTCTTAGTTCTACTTACTTCAGTCTATATCATATCATATAAATCTTTCCATGTTTTTCTGTATTCATCACTTTTGTCATTTCTTAAAAAAAACCCAGCAATATTCTTTTCCATTACTGTACTAAAATTTATTTAACTATTTTCTATCCAACAGACATCTACTTTCTTTCAAATTCTTTTTTGTTTCTAAAAGCACTGCTATAAATATGCTTGTGTGTATAGGGACTTTCTGCTTATCTTTGGAGTACTAATTTTGTAATGAGTGAAAAGTATAGATATTTTAGTCAATTTATTTTACTAATTCCAAACTGCTTTCCAAAATGGTTGTATTGCTTCAAGGCTACACCAAAAATGTATTAATGTAATGATCTTACCACAACTCCTCTGTTGGAGGTATTCTAATGTTAACACTCTCTTTGTTAAGATTTTATTTTGGAGCTAACCGAAGCACTCAAGTTATTGAATATTGAATAAAAGGAAGTGTTTTTTTTGCACAACAATGATAAAGGGTAAATTTTCTGTGGCCTTTGCCTTCAGTTTTGGTAGATTCAGTGTCCCTCAAATATTAAATGGTCTTAGGCACTGGTCAAACCTGATAGACTTGTGTAATGGTAATAGAAATTTGAAGATCTTCTCTGCCCCCTTAATAAGCCTAAATTGAACTTGAGCACCTTTCCTGATTTGAAAACATACTCTGCCCTGTAAGAGGCTGCATGTGCTTACCTGGACCCTGTGGTGGGAGGCTTGTTTTTCAGGAAGGCACTATTTTTTTTTACTTTGTAGTCAAGTGGGTTATGAGGGTTGTGATATTCTCTGACCCTGGAGAAGGCTATATATACCCAGATATGAGGTTTTGCTTTGGGGATCACTTTGGGAAGAGTTGTGTAATTTTGCCAGATGAGATGGATGCTCTGGGCAGCCATTGAGCCCCCCTGGCTTTGAAAACCCAGATAGATGTTGGTGCTTCTCTCTTTGGTGACTAACTAGGTATTGATGTAATGGTCAGACAGCTAGAAGCTCTATGTGCTGATTTGTGTCATTTGCTCTTGTAACTTCTGTTTGTATTCTCTGAAGTTGAGGGTGCTGACTTTTTCCCCTGAACTAGGTAAATGATATTATGTTTGATTGATTAAAGTGAGATTGTTAACCCTTTTTGAGTTGCTTTCTTTTAGAAAAGCAGATCAAAGAACCTGTGCTGGCAGTCATCCTGGGTATGGTAGCATGCTTGCTGCTACAACTTGAACATTTCATGACTAGAAATTTTTATACTACTAGATGACTGGAAGCTGTGTCAGCGAAACACTGGCACTATCATATACCACCTCCTAGTGGTAAAGTCATAAGATTTTTCTAGATGAACGTTCAACATTTAAATACTTAGAAGCTTTTTATGGACATTCCTCCTTGAATGGAGTACTTCATAGGAAAAGACTAAGGGGAAAAAGCAAAAAACAATGAAAAGTAACTCAAAACAAAAATATAGAAGAGAGTAAAAGTCATAAATCCTGGGCCTTTCTACCCAGATTCAAAAGAACAAAATGTCAGGTATTTTTCAAGACATTCCTCCCAGTAGGAGGAGCACAATGGTTTAAAAAAATAGAAGGGGGAAGGGGAACAAAAGCAAAACAAAAAGAAAATGTGGAGATAAGCAAAATCAGAAATTCTAGACCTTCTATCTTTAGAGGGCCCAAGTCTCAAGTGTCAGATCTCATAGTATGGTCCATGTGGTGGGTGATGCCAAATTTTTGTAATTCATCAATTGGTGTCCTAATGCAATTGGTAATTATGAACCAGAGAAGGACCAGGAACATCAAAGGCACAGCATAAATAATACCATCTTACATACTGTCACAAATTTTTCTCCTGCTGTGATGTGGGGATGATGATTAGAAGCATCTCCAAAAATATCAGGGCCACAGCATAGATATTTCTGGCATAGTCAACAATTCATAAGGAATTTAATAAGGTTAACTGCTTATATTCCTATATGGGAAGATGATACTAGTAACTAATAAGAACTTTCTCATTATTAAAACAGATAGGAGTATATAAAGGCAGAGGGCACAGGTGTGAGTTGAATATGAAGGCATGATATCTAAAAATTAAAATTAAGGGATGGGAGAGGAATTTACTGGGAGAAAGGTATAGGAAGAGGTAGAATGGGGGAAATTATCTCACATAAAGAGGCAAGAAAAAGCTTTTGTAATGGAGGGGAAGAGGGGGAGATGAGGGAGAGTGGGTAAACCTTGCTCTCATCAGAACTGGCTCAAAGAGGGAATGGCATACACACTCAATTGGGTATAGAAATTTATCTTACCCTACAGGAAAGTAGGAAGGGAAAGGAATAAGAGAAAGGGTAGAGTAATAAAAGGGGCGGTAAATGGGGTAGGGCATATTCAGAAGCAAAACAGTTTTGAGGAAGGACAGGGTAAAAGGAAAGAGAGAACAGAATAAATGAGGGGGATAAGATGTAGGTAAATAGAAATAGTAGCAAAAAAACTTTGAAGCAAGTTTCTCTGATAAAGGACTCATTTCTCAAACATATAGTGAATTGACTCAAATTTATAAAAATGATAGCAATTCCACAATTGATAAATGATCAAAAGTTATGATCAGCATTCAGATGAAACAACTAAAGCTATCTATAGTCATATGGAAAAATGCTTTAACTCATATTGTTTGGAGAAATACAAATTAAAACAATTCTGAGGTACTATATCATACTTATTAGATTGGCTAATAGGACAGAAAAGGAAAATACAAATGGTGGAGGGAATGTGGGGAAAGTGAGACATTAATGCATTGTTGATGGAGTTTTAAAGTAATTCAACCACTCTGTAGAGCAATTTGGAACTATGCCCAAAGGGCTATAAAACCATGCATACCCTTTGACCTAGCAATATTACTCCTAGGTAGTAGGAGTACTTTCTAAAAGTACTTTAAAACAGATTTTTAAAAACCAAAGGTAAAGGACCTATCTGTACAAAAATATTTGTAGCAGCTCTTTTCTAGGGGAAAAGAATTAGACATTGGGGGGGGGGGGGTACCAATAAATTGGGAAATGCCTGAACAAATTGTTGTATATGATTATAATGGAATACTATTATGCTATAAGAAATGATGAGCATGATGCTCTCCAAAGAATCTGGAAAGATTTATATGAACTGATGCAAAGTGAAATGCACTGTGTACAGAGTAACAACAATATTGTAAGATGGTCAGCTGTGAATGACTTAGCTATTTTCAGCAATATAGTAATCCAGGACAACTCTGAAGATCTTATGATGAAAAGTCCTATCCATCCCCGGGGCGGGGGGAAGGAAGAGGGGGGCAGAACTTACAGTATCTGAATACAGATCGATATTGGGTGAGCTTTCTCAGAGTAGAATACACTGAAATTCCTTTAAATAGTAATTTTCACTTTGAAAATCCATCCGTTGTTTGTTAACTAACAAATTTTTGCTAACATCAGTTTCAACACTGTGCCTCATGCTAATTGAATATCTTTTATTGCATTTGTTGTTTCCTATACTTGAAATATAAAAGGGAGATCCTAATTTACCACTTAGTTGATTACAAAAATCTTCAAACATATATCCACTTCCTCTTGCCACTGTTTGTTTGCAAATGAGATCATTTGAAAGTACTTTGTACATTATTCACCAAAGATAATTTAGAACAGGCATAACGGGCTTTTAAAACTTTTTTTTTTTGTGTCATGATACTGGAAGAAAGGTATAGGAACTTTGGCAGTTCAATGAAGCCTATAGATTCGGGTTAAGTAATATTTTAAATGCATAAAATAAAACACATGTTGTTTAAAGAAAATTAATTATATTGAAATATAATTACCAAAATATTAAATAAATAACACAAGTTAAAGAACCCAAACTCAAGAACTTGTAACTAAGGCCATAATCAGAGACATAGCACTATCATTGCATATAGATTGAATTTTTTTGTCTAAGCTATCACATAACTTTGAGACCAATAATTCTTTTGATATCACATACACATTTTAATATGTTATTGATCATTAAAGCATTTAATGTTTTCTGGCAATTGATATTTGTCTTGTGAACTTATTTTACAATAAAATGTCACTATTTGGGACAGCTAGATAGTATAGTGGATTGAATGTTGGACTTGGAGGCAGGAAGACTGAAATTCAAACCCAGCTTCAAATACTTGCTAATTGTGTGATCATAGAGAAGTCACTTAATATCTTTCAGCCTCAGTTTTCTCATCTGTAAAGCCAGCATAATAATAACAGACCTCCTGGGATTATTGATAAAGAGAATATGGTATTTTAGCTTCCACACAAATATTATTAACTTCTTATTTATATACTTTATGTCTAAAAAGGGGGCAAGTAGTTTAAGAACATAAGTCATGTATGTCATAAGCTAATGCCTTACTGTGATAGTGGCAGGTTATATTCAAGATCTAATATAAAATGACTCACATTTGACCTTGTTTGTCCCTACCACCTAAAATGATTGCTATGTTTCCTTCACTATCAATTATAGCAAATTCGGCTAAGTGATTTTTACTTTAGTGAGTTTGATTTGAGCCTTGAAAAAAAAAAGCCAGTGTATTTCTGTAGGAGTGTACCAGAAAATGTCTACTAATGTGGGGTTTTACCTCTTCCTCCTTCTAAAGGGCTTTTCACACACCTACCCCACCCTAGTTTGTTGAAAATTGATGAAGCATCACCTCTCCACCAAGATGCACTTGAACAAGTCTTCTGTGGAAGAATCAATATGTTTTGAGTTAACAAAATCTTTCTCCTTTCCTCCTAGGAATGTGACAGTGAGAGGGATAGGTAAGAAAAGTCAGCATGACCACCGGCAACAAAAGCACAGAAACTATGCAAAATTTGTCCTTTCCAAATTGAATCACTATCATTATTTATAAATCTGAAAGAAAAATTCAGTAATATTAAAATTAACAAAGGAAAATTAACTTAGCACTAAACTAGATTCCTTAAAAGTTTCTTTGATAAATGGGGCAAAGGTAGTCACTAACATAATTTACCACAAGTCCCAGTTCCTTTTGTTTGTTTATTTTATGGGTTAATGTATCCTTATCCCTCCTTTATCTGAGGGAACAAATACAAAATTTAAAAGTGATGGTACTGGATTTTTCATTTCCCTAAGAATTTATTTTTAATTTTTCAGAAAGCAAAATGGAAACACACCATCATCTCTGTGTCTGTTCACAGAATTTACTGCTTTAAGATTCCATCCTTTCAGCCTTGCTTTAAAAGACATAACCTCAGCAAAATACAATGTTCTCTCCCACTGTTTTGCACCAATTTGTATATTTAATTCAGCCACCTGGTTTTCTAAAGTTCAAACATTTCCACACAATTCATAGGCCCCACAAAGGAGGGAAAGATTTGTGAAACCAGGTGCACAAGTCCCACTGTTCAATATTAATTTTAATTGGTACTGTTGAAAGAGATTTATTGAAGCAACATTACAACTTGTTAAGCCCGTCCTCTCATTATTGTTTGATAATATTTAATTTGCAAAGTTGGAAAATCTAATGAAGTGTTACAGTAGTAGAAATTGCCAGTCTCTTTGATACCTTCACTGAATCAATTACCCCCAAGACATCTAACTGATCTACTTGCTATGTGACATTAAAACAGAACAAAATAATCACCACCACCACAACAGAAAAAACAAAATTCAGTTATTCTGCTGATTGCATATCTTATGATTGAGCCTCTAGATGCCTTCCATGGATTTTAAGATTAGATTAATTTATTTATTAGTTGTATTTTTCTATCACACAATTTCTGCTCTTTATGGATTATGTGTATGTCCTTGGGGGGAATCTTCATTCTCAAAATTGTGGACAAGTTCAGTGGACAGATCCAAGTTATTGATTGCTTCCTGTGTTCAACAAATCTTTATTAAGTGTTTACTATTTACAAGACACTCTGATTGGGATTGTGAAGGAACCATAACAGGAACACAGAGAAAAAGGACATGCCTCATGTTCCCATGAAGGTTATGGTAATATAGAAAAGTTCCTATTTGAAATGACTTGCATGAGTTATTATTGCTTCCATTCTTTGATGGACCTTTGATCCTACAACTACAGTTACTTGCTCCAACCATGCAGAAGAGAATCTGTCCAAAACTTCCTATACTAAGCTTTTGTCCAGGTCCTCCTCTCAGTGTTCCATAAGGGAATCACCAAATAGGCCGGGGTCTTCCTCTTGTTCTCTTTGCATTGTGCATATCAGCACAGAACATGAGATGTCCATCAATTATTTTTTATATTGACACACCATCAACAATTTTTTTCCATCATAAATGTTTCAGGTAATATTCTTTATGCTGCTCCTCCTGTACCATTCTTGGTTGGTAAGATTTTGTAACTGACTCACACAGCCTTTTGTCATACTTCTGATGACTCTCAAATTTAATTCTTTGTAGACTGTGTTATTAATGACCCACAGTCATTCTCCACATCATATTCAATTAAAACAAAGAAGAAAAAAAAAGAAAATTTTTGTAGCAAATGTGAATAGTCAAGTAAAACTATGCTATACATTATCTATGTCCAAAAACGTATGTCTCAGTCTTTATACTGAATCTATCACATCTCCATGAAGAGATAGGTAGCATTCTTCATGGTGTATCCTCTGAAATCATAGTGAGTCATTATATTGATCAGAGTTAAGTCTTTCAGAGTTCTCTTTAAAATATTGTTATTGTGCCATTTATTCACTTTGACCCTCTTACTTAAGTTCATAAAAGTCTTTTCATGTTTCCCTGAAACCATCCCTTTCATCACTTTTTAGAAGTCTATAATACTATATTACATTCAGGTATTATATTTTTCTCCATTCCCAAATGATGGGCATTTTCTTAATTTCTATTTTTTTGCCACTACAAAAAAGGCTGCCATAAAGATGTTTGTAAAAAAAACATATCATAAATATATTTGTGCATATAGGTCCTTTTCCTCTTTCTTTGTTATCTTTGAGATACAGTTCTATTACTGGTATACATAATTGACTGATACTCATAGTTTAATAACAAATTACATAGTTTAATAAGCTAATTGCTTTCCCAGAATGACTAAACTAATTCATAACTCCATTAATAATGCTTTGATGTACCTATTTCCCACAACCCCAACAACATTTGCTATTTTCTCTTTTTGTCAACTTTGCTAAATCTAATTGTTGTGAGATCGACGTTATCAGTTGTTTTAATTTCCATTTTATTTGTTACCAATTACAATCCTTCCAGTAAAATGGAAGGCCTTACCACCTCCCCTGCTCCTGAATCCATTGTGATTCTGTGTTTTTTCATTTTTGTAGCTGAACCTTCCTTTAATCTGAACCTTCTTTCTCTGAGGGTTAAGTCTTTGATAATAGGATCTCTCTCTCTCTCTCTCTCTCTCTCTCTCTCTCTCTCTCTCTCTCTCTCTCTCTCTCTCTCTCTCTCTCTCTCTCTCCCTCCCTCCCTTCCTTCCTTCCTTCCTTCCTTCCTTCCTTCCTTCCTTCCTTCCTTCCTTTCTTCCTTTCTTCCTTTCTTCCTTCCTTCCTTTCTTTCTTTCTTTCTTTCTTTCTTTCTTTCTTTCTTTCTTTCTTTCTTTCTTTCTTTCTTTCTTTCTTTCTTTCTTTCTTTCTTTCT
>NW_027187391.1:35711966-35720465 GCF_028583685.1 Petaurus breviceps papuanus
TCTTTCTTTCTTTCTTTCTTTCTTTCTTTCTTTCTTTCTTTCTTTCTCTCTCTCTCTCTTTTTCTCTCTCTTCTATTTGTAATAACTATCATTTATCACAGTACTTGTCATGTAGTAAACACTAAACAAATGTCATTTCATTATATTCCATCTTTGTCCCTGGGATATAAATAAAGGCAGGAAGAATCTGGTACTAGAGGTAAGCATTAATCTGCCCTTTTATATGGTGATGAATCTTTGGAAGAAGGAGAAGAAGAGTCAATGATACATCTTTGCTTCAGGACAGAGGGACTCTAGGGAATGCAGAAAAACTGATTATTCAACAACAGGTATCAAAATATCTGGAATATGTGCTAATTTGATTATTTTTTAATCTTTCTCTCAATTGATTGAATATTTTGGCAAAAATATAGGCAAGTGGGGCTAAAGTAGAAAAGAGGTTCCAATATGTCATCTGTAGGCTCTGTGACAGCATTGTTTTGCACCAGAGTCATCTTATTCATCCATCATTTACTTAGCCACTTATTTCATATCCTGAGTCATGTAATTTTTATTTCCATTGTAGCTTGAAACAGTTAATGTCAAGAACTATGCCAATAATTGCCATAATTTAAAGCAGTAGCAGTAGAGATAAAGATTGTATTTCATGGGGAAGATTACTATAATTGTTATTTCACTGGCAGTGTTTACATGAATCCTTAAAATGATTCATAAACTCCTAGACTTAAAAGTGACAGAATTTAGGGTGGCTAGGTCATACAGAGAATAGAGCACTGGCCCTGGAGTCATGAGGACTTGAGTTCAAATCCAGCCTCAGAAAATTAACACTTACTAGCCATGTGACCTTGGGCAAGTCACCTAACCCCAGTTGCCCTGCCTTGCACCACCAAAAAAAAAGCAAAAAAAAATGACAGAATTTATCCTTTCAAAAGCAGGGCTCACTCTCCATAAAGTATGTATAAGGATAGTTGAAAAGGGAAATTAGGAGCATGTATTTCCCCCTTCACACACACACACACACACACACACACACACACACATACACACACAAATAAACGACGGGGGATGCCAAAAAAAAGTGGCATGGTTATACTTAGGTTGCCACTAGAATTTGTCATCATGAACCCTCATCCAATTGAAGCAGGCAGTTTCAAAAGTAACATTCTCATGTAGGTTGTTAAAGTTGTCATGGTTTTCCCTCAAATGCTAGTCTTTTCTTAGTTATTTTGAGATCATAGTTTTGTGTCCCTGACAATAGGTTTTAGCATGGTTCTTTAATGAGTCCCACAGCGCCATTTTCCCATAGAACTACATTATGCCAATGGAAAATTCCCCTTATATAAATGTTAACATTTCATTAAAGCATTATTTGCCCAACTTAATTTGAACATGATGTCAAATAATATCTTATTACCCATAGGTAGATACACAAATGTATACGTATGTAGATAGGTAGTACAGCGAATACAAGAGTACTAGACCTGCAGTCAAGATTGTGGTTGTGTGGTTTTGTTGAGGCACTTAATACATTCTGGTTTACTTCCTTCCTGAAGATATCAGACAATGTTTAAAGGTTCCTAAAAATGAAAATGATGGCAAATGCGTTAAAGAACAGAGTTGATATACAACATTTCAAGCCTACTGATAAGCCCACATTTAGAGAACATTTGGATAAATACTGGCTAAAAGAGTCTAGAATATAACATTCAGTTAAAGACAATATAGATGCATGTGTCAAGTAGCCCCACAATAACTGCTACAATGATAAAACATCCTTTCCATTTGGAAACACTAGACATTAAAAATTCCCTTAATTTCTCCCATTTTTGTTGATGTATAGAGAACTTGGGGAACTGAAAAAAAATCTGACTTCTCTTATGGCTGTCACCTATTCTTTCCATTCAAGGAAGTATAATTTTCTCCTGTAAGGCAGCAGATTTCATGCCTCAGGCTGGACATAAATCAAACAGAAATGTTATAGCACAGACTATAATTTTATAAACTATCATGTTGTGGAAAATAGAGTTAAACTGTAATCTATGGTGCAGTTACCATCCCCCCAAGGAATAACTGAGTAATGGGAACGAGTCTAGGAAAGGCTTTGGGTGATTTTGATTTTTTTTTGGTGCTAGGACAAAAGTATAAGGAACAAAGATCCTAAGGGTAAGTAATTTTGGGGAAATTTCATATTATTTCACTGTGGTAAAGGCTTGCTTCAGAAGGTTAGAGGGAAGCCTGGGGATATCTCTTTCAAGCCCTAATCAGATTTTAAAGAAAATATAGATGAGGTCATGGAATATTTTCACTTTTTTCCAAGTAAAATTGACAGATTGTAAAAAAAAATATTTCAGGGAAGGATTTATTTAAAAATTCATGAAATATGTTATATTTACTTTATGCTTTCATTTAAAGTTTTTGGAATAGGATTTACTCCTCTAATGCAGTATTTATAAATCAGTTTTAAAAGAAAAATTATGGATTTCCCTTATATAAAGGAATGGTGTATGAACTACATGTAGTATGGGTTTAATAAATGCTTGTTGAATGAAATCTGATAAACCATTGTGAGATACCTCAGTTTGGGAACATCCGATAATAGTGCTTGACTTTTCTTCTTTACTTTTTGTAGGCAGTTATCTAATTTGGAAATAACATGTACACTTTTCTATTCTGCTTGTCTTTTCTTGCCAACCTTTGGACATTTCACTGACCATTAAGCATCAGCAGCAGAGAAAAGCAGAAAAAGAGAAGTAGCAGCTAGAGTAAAAGAAACAAAGCACAATGAACATTAGTAAATGCCAACTATTTTCAGGTATTCTAATGAATGGCTAGTGAAGGGATGTGAAAATAGTACCTAAAATGAGGTACAGCAATAGTATGTGTCTTGTCTGTTAATATTTACCAACTCATTGTTATCTTGTAAGTGTTTCAACTAAATAACTCAGTGTTTGAAAAACAAATAAACACAAATGACTTGTGGAATAAAATTCCTATTTGATTTAAAAAAATGTATAAATTGGATGACATCTATGTGGCAAAGGAGAATACCTTAGGTCTGGAGTCAGGAAGATCTCAGTTCAAATATGGCCTCAAATACTTAGACATGTAATGATAGGCAAGTCACCTAAACTGTTTGTTTCAGTTTTCTCATCTGTAAAAGGGGGATAATAATAACACCTATCTCGCAGGGCTGTTGTGAGGCTGAAATGAGATATTTGTAAAGTGCTTAGCACAATGATTTTTTTTAACATAGTAAGTGCTATATAAATGTTGGCTCTTCTTACTAAATTGGAAAGTAGTTTTGTCAAAAACAAGTTTAGCCCAGCACCTTATTTCTACATTAAGCTCCAAATGGAGATTTTAAACATAAAAGATCATGTCAGAAGATAATAGGACAAATATAGTTGAAAGAAAAAAAATTGTGCTTCCTATGTACAAACAATTGTACTAAATTATTTGTTTACAAATAGAAATGTAATGTGGCTTCTGTTCTCAATAAGCTTAAGTTTTTACACATTAAGACAAGTTCAACAGTGGAGCAGAGGCCAAGGTCTGGTGGTCTGAACATCAGGTATGCCTGTTTGTTGAAACAAGATCACATACAAACAAATCTTTACTTTAATTTCAATTAATAAAGTCATACCCATACATAACACTGAATCATTTGACAATTTCAAAGACATTGGGGGAGCAAGATTTTTTTTTCAGGTCTTTGGCAAGGGAGGTGAGGGTTTCAATACCAACAGAGACTGTTGCCAAGTAGTGTCTGCACTGGAGTTTTTTCCCAGCACTACAGCTTTGAGAGCCAGGTTGGAGGAAGGATTAATGATGTTGGAACTGCTGATACTCTTAAGGTCCTTGGCCTTGGACTCCTGGGCCACCTCTCTTGGGATCCAATGGAACTACCTGTCACAGACTAAATGAGAATTCTACCAAACAAGGGATAGAGAAGATAAAAGAGATAGCTTCAATTGTATACAATTTAATACTTCTCCACTAATAAAATTAATGAGGCTAAACAGGGAAGCTGTCAGACGAAGGAAAGGGAGCACAATCTTGTCAACAATGTATAATAGGGGTGTGATATACAAGGTATACAAGGGATTAACCAAATACAAAAACTATCCCCCACTGGATAAGTGTCCAAATAATATAAACCAACAGTCCTTAAGAGAAAAATCAAAAAATATTAAGAAATACATGAAATATTGCTCCAATTTCCTAATAATGAAAGAAATGAAAATTAAAATTATACCTCACATTAAGCAAATTGTCAAAGATCATGAAAAGGGTAGAAATATCAACTATTGGAGGAATTTGGGAGGAAAAAAACTGGCACATTGTTACATTGTGGTGGTACTAAGAACCAGTTCATTCCTTCTGGAAAATAATTTGGAATTATGGGAAAAAAAGTAAATTATTATTTATACCCTGTGATGCAGGGATTTCACTTCTAGACATATACCCTTGAATGACAAAGACAGAGAGGTCCCACATATAACAATGTCTTCAAAGCAATGGTCTTTGTGGTAGCTTAAAACTGAAAACTAAACCCTTACTCATTGGTTGAGAAATGGATCAATAAATATAAGTATACCCCATAATGGAATATTACTAAAAGAAGAGAAATGATGAGGATGAAAAATTCAGAAAAGAATGGGTTACATGAAATAATCAGAGTGAAGAAGCAAAACAAGGAAAAAAATTGAATATAGAAACATAAATGTTATAAGAACAGATTTGGGAAAATGAACATTATTTTCTTCTTTAAAAAGTGGGAACTATGGATGTGGAATATTGCTATACTTAAAGTTATAGTTGCAGATATGTTGATTGGCTTTGCTGATCTCTTCCCCCCACCATTTTAATTTCTAAGGCAGAGGGGTAGGGGACAATAGGAAGGGATATATTAACAAATGAAGATAATGTAAAAAATAACTCAAAATATAACTGAACAAGTTAAGATTTATAATTCAGAATACAAATGTCTGTTTAAAAAAAGTGTCATCAATCTTTCTAACTTACATTAGGGATAAAGTATGGTCCAAAGCAACAGATATAGGGCAAACAAAACAGAATAAATTCTATCTTTATTAGAAATACTTTCTGACAGATGTATTAAAACAGAAATAAGGGATTTGTGTGTTAATGGTCTTGGCTTATGCATAGGTTTTTAATCTACTAAGTTCAGCTGCACCTATACATTTGCAAAACCATTATTCTTATCTGACTTTATTTAGTAATTTCAATTCACATGGAATAATCATTTCTTAATTATACCAAATGTTAGCCAATACTTTGGTATTAAAATAATGTGAGGGTCATTGATTTCAAACTTAGTAAAGAATGTAGTGTATTAGCACATAGATTTGTAAAGCTAGCTTCAGGTGAATTACAGTTTAAAATTGTCTTTTTTTCTGAAAGAGAAATAGTAATGATATTTTGCATTTATGTAACTGATAGCCTAGAACCCAAACTCTAAATCTCTGTGACTTGAGTTAAATCTAAGAATCTTTTCATAAAAATATGTCTTTGGCTTATTTTCCTCCTACCTACATTTCCTCTGGAAACATTAGAATTTGCTAATATATAGGTCTCTATAAAAAGAGGAAAAGGCCCTCCACTCCTGTGTAAATATATGCTAGCTATATCTAAACTGATTGTCTAAATGTAGAGCCACATTCAGCTGAGGGGTTGAATGGATAGATTTAATTTGAAACTTGGAGATCTTCTACAAAGAGGAGAGTTATGGACAATGCTTCTAATGCCAACACACATCTTGGGTAAAGTGGGAAAGGACAGACTCCCCAGGAATATTGGGTTTCCTTTTCTCCAGTCTCTGAGAGTGATATCAGGCTAGAATCATATTTCTTTCCATCCTTAGATATCTCTGGTGTAGGGGCATGAGTATGAATTCAGAACAAAAACCATCTTCTAGTTGACTCCTAGGGGATGAGTATCTTATACCTGTCAATTTAGCTCCATCCCACCAAAATCATTGTACAAAAATATATCACATATAGCAAATAGCATGCAATCCAATTTATCCAATTAAAATAGCAAATAGAAATGACAAATCTACAGAACAATATGCAAGTATCAATGAGTACTTCAGTTTGGAGTGAGGAATCATCTGAGGTCAAACTGAGAGAGGTACATATCTCACGCAAAGGGATCCATTCTAGGAGTTTCTAAAGAGGCAAGCTAGATATCAGGGATGCGGTGAGGGAATGGTTTCCCCTCTATGTCTACTGTTTATCTTTTCATATTCTTCTTCTAAGACCCAGTGGCACCAACTCAGTCAATTCTTTATACAGGGAATAGAATTGTGTCATGATCAGAATTTTCTCTGCCAATTTGGAATCCTGTCTCCTTCTATGTACACAAAATGCTCCACAATTGGTTGAAATCCCAGTTACATAAATATTAAGGCTAAGAAACATAAAATAAAAGTCAGTCTTTATTTCATTTGAGACACATAAAGGACCTACATCAAAGCCCATGCCTATTAAAGACTCCTCTCATTTCTTCTCTAGTGAGGGTCCGCATCACAGAATTACCCTTCTAGGGAAGACATAACATCACTCACTCCTAATTCTCTGCTTATCACAGTGTTCCATGTAGTTTTCTTTGCTAGACTCTTATCCAGGTCATGCCAGTAACATAAATGTTCCATAGAGTTTTGTCTTTTCTTTTTCCTTCTTCTCCCTGTACTCCATTGGTGATTATATTAGTTCCAATGGATTTAATTATAATCTCTATCCTGATGATTTTCTGATACATCTATCATGCTTCAACCTCTCTGCTACCCTCCAGTCTCATCTCCAAAAGATTTTAGTCATCTTGAACTGAATATCTAGTAGACAGCTTAAATTCAACATTTCCAAAAATGAACTTATTATCTTTCCCTCTAAATCCTCCTTCCCTCCTATCTATCCTATTACCCTATGGGGTACCACTATCCCCCCAGTCCTCTGGGTTAACAATCTAGGTGTTATCCTTCACTCCTTTCTCACCTACCATATCTAATCTGTTGCTTAAACCTTTTATATTTGAATATTTTTCAACATCTTCACATCTCTTAAATATTAATTTTCCCTTCTCACTTCTAGTGATAACACCATCCCTTTGCAGAACCTCATCACCTAAAGCCTAGACTATTATAAGAGCCTGCTAATTGGCTTGTCAAAAATCTCTTACCACTACAGTTAATCCTCCATTCAGTCATCAAAGAGATTTTCCTAAGGCATGGCTCCAACTAATCTAGTCTCTTATTCATTAAGCAGGTAGTTCCCTATCATCTCCAGGATCAAGTGCATTATCTTCTGTTTGACATTAAAGAATGTTTATGACCTAGCCTCTGTACCCTAAATTTCCAATCTCCTTACTCGTTATCCTTCCCTCTTACATACTCTCTAACCCAGTGTCACTTGCATCCTTGACATTCCATGGACAAAACAATCCACATTTCAGTTCTGGGAATTTTCTTGTATGTCCCCAATGCCTGCAATGTTCTCCCTTCTCATCTCTATCTCCTGTCTTCCCTGGCTTCCTTCAAGTTCCAACTAAAACCTCACCTTCTATAGGAAGCCTTCCAAAGTCCCCATTAATTCTAGGGCCTTCTCTCAATTAATTATTTCCTATTTATCTTATACATAGCTTATTTGAATGTATTTGTTTTCTTGTGGTCTCCCTCATTGGATTGAGAGCTGCTTGAGGACAGGGACTGTCTTTTGCCTCTTTTGGTATCCTTAGCTTTAGCACAGTTCTTAGCACATAGTATGTGCTCAAGAAATGCTTATTGACTGACTGAAACCAACTTAGTTTTTTATATACAACAAAGCAACATCAACAGTCTTCTGTCACCTCTCTGCTTTTCTCTCAAAAACAAGAGATGGCAGGAAAGAGCAACATGAACTTCTGAGAGACTTCACCTCTTTTAAGCTATAAAGGGATCTGAAGAGAAAGGTTTGAAACTGAAGCTCTTGAACCAATCAGGGCAGCTAGATGGTGCAATGGATACTTTGTTGAGCTTGCTTAGACATTTACTAAGTTTTCACATTTCCTCATTTGTAAAATGAGCCAAAGAAGGAAATGGCAAACCACACCATTATCATTCCCAATCTAAAATGAGGTCAATGAAAAGTAGGACACAACTGAAACAACTGAGCAACAGCAACAAACTAATCTGGAATTATATATAGCTCAGAACTCTCAACTGACTGCTTTTGTTCCTGATTCTTCTCACATAGCTTTTGAGCTATGTTGTTTCTTCAACGTTTTCTTGCTAACTTCTTTCCTCTTTAGTCTAATCTGCTATTGCCTATACCCCCTATGGTTATCAATGACTTAAATCAATCCCCTAGATCTCAGGGACCTGTATTTCATTTAAAAGGTACAAACTCCTCCAATTGCTCCTATAAAAACAACTGTACTTAAAAAAATTATTCCCTATCTCCTTTCTCTCTCTCTCTCTCTCTCTCTCTCTCTCTCTCTCTC
>NW_027187391.1:35720565-35781958 GCF_028583685.1 Petaurus breviceps papuanus
TCTGTCTCTCTCTCTGTCTCTGTCTCTCTCTCTCTCTCTCTCTCTCTCTCTCTCTGTCTCTCTCTCTCTTTCTGTCTCTCTCTCTGTCTCTCTGTCTCTGTCTCTCTCTCTCTCTCTTAGACACACACACACACACACACACACAATCTGTAATGCACTCTTTCCTCACATTCATATCTTAAAATCTCCAGTTTCCATCAAAGGTCAGTTCAAGTGCCAACTTGTACAGAAGACTTTTCCTGACTCCCCCTAATGCCTAGAACCTCCCACTACCACCTTCCCTTTATTTTTATAAATACATTTTTATCTATCTATCTATCTATCTATCTATCTATCTATCTATCTATCTATCTATCTATCTATCTATCATCTATCCACACGTGCACATGCACACACATATGTTGTCTCCCCCCATAGAATGTAAACTCACTGGGGCACAGTTTTTTTTTTAGTTTTTCTTTGTACCTCCAGTAATTAACATAGTTGGCACAGAGAGAGAACACTTAGTAAATACTTTTTGATTAAGTGATTATTGACTCCCTCCATTCCCAGTGAAAATGATCCAATAGGATATGTGAGAAAAATGCTAAAAGCCTTTGTTCAGGATAGTCATAAGATAGTTTGATGACTTAAAGCAATCTGCCTGACCTCCCTGAGCTTCACCTTTCCTTATTTGAAAAATGATGAAGTTAGACTAGATAGCCTCAGAGGTATCTCCCACCTTTAAATTTACAACAGCATAATAATGTTTTGAATTGTGGCAGTTAGGGACAACTATTACTATTTAATTTGTAAATATTCAGTTCTCAAATAGGAATAAAAATTCTTGTATTATATCAAATGCTTCTCCACCTTACTCATATGCACACAGAAGCTTAAAGATCATGACAAGCTTAAAGATTGAATTGTTAAATTTTCATCCTGACTACTGGTGAGAAGGCTTCATGATGTTTCTCAAATTGGAGAAAAACCAGTGGTATATCTGAAATGAAGAGTCCATGGGAAGGAAGCCTAAATAAACTATACTTACACACTCATAGAATCCCACAGGAGAAAGTCTTTTTAAAGGCATTACAGAATGATGTGCCTGGGTAACAGAGTTAGTAAATATCTGAGGCAAAATTTAAACCTAGTTCTTGTTTCTTTATATACAACATGCTATTAACCTAAGATAACATCTCTCTAGTAATTGACTGGTTAGTAGCTATATGAGGTAGAAATTTCAAAAGAGAATTTTTAAAATTAAGAATAAAAATTAAGGAATGCGTTGATCTGAGTGTGTTGGTAAGTAGATAGGAAGGAGCTCATAAAAAAGGAAAGTGTGAAAACGCAAGAGAAAGAGGGGGCATTTACTGGAATAGGGTCTTAGAGGGAGTAAAAGGGATGGGATTACAGGTAAAGGTTGAACCAATAAAATGCAGCATAAAGAAGTGCAAAGTTTTGAAAATGACCGGAAAGGGGTTAAGGGATTCCTATTGGATAAAGTCACTGAAGTATATTAATAAGAAGAGGAATAGCAGTGAGATTTGACACTAGTATTTCTCAATGAAGTATAATACTTTACTGTATCTGCTATAGGTATGGAAAGAGGGGATATGACTGGGAGCAAAAACAGAATAAAACGTTTGGTATCGATGCTGTGGGGAACAAGACAGAAAGTCAAAAGCTGAGCAGAATTTTCCAAGTATTAGGTTGGGTTCTGCAAAGATTATGATGTACAATACACAGATGTTTTTGCATCGCTACATGGGATGAAGAAAAGGTCACAATAGATGAATGAAGAAAAACAAATCAGCCACAATGTGATTCAAAGTTTGTTAGTATTCAATCATAGTAATGATAATCCTTCAACAGAAGTTAAGTACTGAGTGAGACAATGCTACCAATACAGATAGAAAAAAAAATCTTCTCAGGAGCTGATAATTACAGTTTCTTCTTTGGGATCATTCATTCAGAAAACATCTTTAAAAAGTGTCAAGCCTTTATGAATACTTATGAAGTGAAATTTTGTCACAACTAAATTATCAGCAAGGATTATGAGAAACAACTCTATGAGAATGTAGTATATGCTTCAGGGTTACATTTACACAAATGATAGATAGTGACACATATTTTTAGTGTTGGTGAACATTGTGAGAAATGCAGGGTAATTCATAGGCATCAGCAGAATACTAGTATAAACAAGCATTTGGGTGGTTAAAGAGGAAAAAGTCATAAATTGTGAGGGAAATTCAACTTCAATAATGTGAAGTTGGGCAGTCACTGTGATGGGAACGCAACTCAACAAATATTTATTCAACACCTACAATATGCAAGACATTGTGCTAGGTTCTGGGAGTACAAAGATAAAGAGTGGAATATTTCTGACCCTGAAGGGACAAAGTAGGGATACCATATTTACTCTGATAAATATAGCATAGTATATAGAGATAACATAATATAGCAGAAAAAATACTGAATTTAAAGTCAAAAGACCTAAATTTGAATCTTAACTGTGACACTTATAATGTGTGTGACCCTGGGCTAGTTATGTAAATTCTTTGGACCTGAGTTTCTCCATCTTTAAATGAAGGAGTTAGATTTGATGGACCTTCCAGTTATAAATCTATGGTACTATGGATTCCAAAAATAACAACAAAAGAAAAAAAAATACTCTAGAAAAATTAAAAAGATAGAACATGTTCAGGCAAAGATAGAGAAGTTGACATGAATTTTGCAAGAAAAATTCAAGGATGACATGTTAAATTTAGGAAACGATAAGTAGTCTAGTAGGACCAAAGTGCAATGCATGACAGGAAGAGATAAAACTGGAAATAGGCACCCCACAGAGGATAGAGAAGGTTCAGGAGTTGTGGCAGGAGAATTGAGAGAAATAAAATATCAAAGAATGTTTATCATGTTCTAGCACCATGTCTGGCTCTGGCATATGATATCTACTTAACAAAAATGAATTGATTGGTTGGATATTTTCATAATTTATTCTAGAGGCAATAGGTCCACTGAAGCATTCTAAGCATAAGAGTGTCATTATTAGAGGGGTATTTAGATGAAAATTATTTCAGCATTTGCAGAAAGAATGAATTGGAAAAGTGGAGACTAGAAGTAGGACATTTAAGGGTATTATTATAATAATCCAGGTGAGAAGTCATGAATGTCTGAACTAGTTTAATGGCAGTCAGAGTGGAAAGAAGAGGGTAAATAAGAGAGAAATTGTGGTATTATAATAGAAAAATTCTTGGAAACATATTGTATATAGGAGATGAATAGCAGAAAAGTCAAGTAGGACTATTGGAGCCTTGATGACACAAAAAGATCCTACAACAGAAATGAGGAAGCTTGAGTAAGGCAAGAATTTATGGGGTAAGATGATGATCTTCCATAATGAGCGATTTCCAATATCTATTTTTAATATGTTTTGGGACTGGACTTCAGTTGAAACATTAAATCTTCATATAAGGGGGAGGCCAGGTAGCACAGCAAGTAAGAGTACTGGCCCCAGTGTCGGGATGACCTGGGATCAAATTCGGGCTCAGATACTTAGCGCCACACACAGAAATAACTGGCCGTGTAACCTTGAGCAAGTTGCTTAACCCCAATTGCTTTAAAAAAATCTTCATATAAGAATTTGCTAATTATAACCTTAGAACAAATATTGAAGACCTGAACAAGTGAGTTCACCAAGGGGAAAAAAAGGAAAAAGAAAACAAACTGAGGATTGTTGTAAATGTACATAATTATAGCATGAGAGATTGATTATATTTCAGCAAAGGGAACTGTTAAGGAGTAGACAGGTACATAAGAAGTCAAAGAATCCAAGTAAGGATATGGTATCTAGAAAAAGAGAGTAGGTAAATAAGTTCAAAGAAGATAATACTGAAAAAAGATCATTAGATTTTTTTAATTATTATTCAGAACTTATCCATAGCCTTTCAGTGAGCAACTTCAGTAAAGTGAGGGAAAGTGAAAAGAAATTTCAAGGAGACAACAATGGAGTGATGTAGTAAGGAAATAAAGTGAATAAGCATGAATTACCTTTTTAGAGAAAAGTAACCTCTTTTAGTGGAAATAATGCTAGACTTGGAGTCAGTAAAACCTAGGCTCATGTCTCCTGAGACATTTGGCTCTGTGAGAGAGAGTAATAAAATTGCTGAACTAGCTCAGCTAATGTTGAACCAATTATTTAGTTTTATTTAGCTTCAGTTTCCTGGTATATAAAATAAGAATAACAAGTTCTTATTAAGATTAAATGATATAAGTATGAAGTACTTTGAGAATCTCAAAGTGCTATGTAAGAAGTATAGTGAGCTCAGCTTGACCAAGGCTAATTTGGTATCTCAGGCTAGAAATTGGAATGGAATGAGATACTCATAGAATATCTCACAGTTAACAAAAAAGAAGTTTATTTATTTAAAGTAAAGAAAGGTCATTCAGCACAGGGAAAGGATATTCAGGATGATAAAGGCTTTAATCATCTGAGAGCAGCTTCCTTAGCTCTGGGTTGCCCATGGTGGTCAAATGTGAGGCACACAGAGCTCTGAGTTATCTGTTTTTTTTTTTAAATTAAACTGACCATTTTCATATAGGTGAGAAGAAGATAGGTCTAGATATCATGGAATATTGGAAATAAAGGAGCTCAACGTGGGGGAGGGTGCCTCAATTTTCTAAGCAAAACAGGATGTGAGGTTATCTTTGAAAGGATGAAAATTAAGTGGTATTGAGGATTAGGGAGGAGAAATTTTTAAACAAAATATGTGAGAAGTAATTGAAATTCAAATAAAGTTTTTATCTTATATTGACATTTTATATTAACGTCTTATATTCAGTATTTTATACCACATACCAGAATAAGCATCAGGTGACTTGAATATAAAAGGTACCTTCATAAAAACATCCCATTATGTTAAATTGAAAGGTTTTTATTTCTCAAATAGAACTAAAGGAATAATAAGAGATAATCAAGTGGAAAACATATTTATATCTGTCATCAGAAAAATATACACAATATATATGAGACTGATATAACTATTATAGAACTAGAGCTATTCCCCAATAGCTAAATGGTAAAAGGATATGAACAATTGATACATAAAACAAGAATCATAACAACTCTTGTTTGTATGAAAACATGCTACAAATCACTAATAATAGAAATGTAATTTAAACATGCTTCTGGGGATTCATTTGCCACTCTGAACACTGGAAAAGATGGTAAAAATTTGAACATACTATTGAAATATTTATAGAATTATAGGCAAATTTATTCAATATTGGTAGAGGTCTCTTTAGGATGTGTATGTATATTATATGTTTACATAAAATATATGCACACATATACATATACAAATGTACATATACATATGTCCATACACACAAAATTATTTACATGTTGTCTATCAACCATGTTTTTATCTTTCTTTTTATCCTGAACAGTGTCTGTTCAAGTAAACACTTGATTAATTGAAAAGAATGTGAGACACGTGATCAAATACAGTCACTGCATCGGTTATTATTTTTAAACTGTCATCATTTTTCTAAGTATATATCTAGTTCTGTCAGGGAGGGGATAGAGTATGGCCAAATTTTCAAATTTAACATCTTTAAAATTCTTTATGAAAATTAGAAAGTAGAAAAGTGACTGTTGTTCAGTAAGAAGGGACTAGATGAAGTTAGATAATATGAATTGACAATAGGTCTATTTGGCACAGTTTTTTCCTCCCTTTAACTTTGTTTTTCATTGTTTCGGAATTGGAACAAAAAAATGAATGATAAAGTGCACCAGAATTAAATCAGGAGGTATGACTATTCCAAAGTCAATGGGACAGAGAATTCAAAGATGGAGAAAATTACATTGCTGGATTTGTTAATTATAGCATCAAGCCAGAAGAGAAGTAATAGGCAAGGAGAAAGGAAAAGATATTAGAGATCCCATTAATAAATTATAGAAATTGGAAAAATTCATAAATGAGAGAAATGGAAAAATCTAATGCCATAGAGGCTAGGAGAATAGAGGCAGACTAATGTATTGTTTATAGGGTTATGAATTGATCCAGTTATTATGGAAAGCAATTTAGAATCACATAAGTAGTGTTTCAGGTGTGAAGCCAAGATGGTAAAGTAGAGGAAGCACTCAGTTGAGCCCTCTCAACATTCCTCTCGAAACAACTTTAAAATAATACTCCAAATTGAATTCTGGAATGGCAGAGCCAACAAAAAGTCAGGGTGAGATATTGTTCCAGCCTTAGACAATGTAGAAAGTTATAAAGATTTATGAGATGGGGACTGAGAGTGACTTGGAGATGATGTGAATAAAATAGCAGTGATGGAATCACAGCTGGTGACAAAAGCAGCAGCAACTTTAAGAGCTCTCAAACCAAAGAGATTAAGGGAATCTGGCAACTGATCAGAAAGAGATTACTGGGGAACCTTATGCTAGTACTTGACATAGATTCAGACACTGACAATTCCATTGCCCCTACCCACTTCAGGATAACAGTTCAAAAGCAGAGAGAATGATTTTTATTCAAAAGGGAGTGGGGACCATGAGGAGCAACATTGATTGCAATCCCGAGGAAATAGGGGCCTTTCCCAGATAAGGACCAGAGTGCAGATGAGTAGAGAAGTGACTACAACTGTCCCCATATGACACTACCTTTGAAGCACTGAAAACTTTCAACTCCCATAGAACTAACTCTGAAAAAACTTTGAGAAAAACCCTGAAGCTTGAGACTGTGCCCTTCCCCACCAGGAACAGAGCCAAACTTTAATATAAAGTTCAAAATCAAGAAAAAGGGTGGGGAAAAGATGAAACAACAACAACAAAGGACCTGAAGACAAAAATCTCCTATTGTGACAGGGAAGACCAAGACACAAATTCAGAAGAAAACAATAAAGTCAAAAACAGCCACAATCAAAGCCTCAAAGAAAAAAAAATATATTAATTGGATACAAATTTGACAAGAATTCCTGGAAAAATTAAAAATGATTTTCAAAATCAAATGAATGTGGTAGAAATTAAATAAAGAAATAAGGGCAGGGGAATAAAATTGTTTAAAAATAGCTTGGTAAATGAGGCAAAAATATACTGAAGAAAATAACACTCAAAAAATAAGAATTATTTAAAGGGGGGAAAGTGCAAAAGCTCACTGAAGAAAATCATTCATTAAAAATTAGAAATAGGTAAACAGAAAAGCTAATGACTCTATGAGACATTAAGAATCAATAAAACAGACAGAAGAATGAAAAAATAAGAAAAATTTCTCATTAGAAAATCAAATGATCTAGAAAAATAGATTGAGGAGAAATAATCTAAGAATTATTCAACTACTGGAAATCCATGGTCAAAGAAGAAGCTCAGAAATCATATTTCAAGAAATTATCAATGGAAATTGCCCCAATAACCTAAAAGAAGAATGTAAAATAGAAATTGAAAGAATTTACCAAACACCACCAGAAAGAGATTCCTGAGGAAAACTCCCAGGAGCTCCCAGGTCAAAGAGAAAATACCTCCAGAAGCCAGAAAGCCAGAAAGAAATAATTAAAATACGATAGTGGTACAGTCAGGATCACAGAAGATTTAGTAATTTCCATGTTCAAGGAGCA
Organism: Petaurus breviceps papuanus; assembly: GCF_028583685.1. Classification (NCBI taxonomy): domain Eukaryota; kingdom Metazoa; phylum Chordata; class Mammalia; order Diprotodontia; family Petauridae; genus Petaurus; species Petaurus breviceps. The sequence continues at coordinate 35,728,165 of NW_027187391.1, forward strand.
GAGATATTGAAATATGTTCTGGGGGTGGCTAGGTGGCACAGTAAGTAAAGCGCTGGCCCTGGAGTCAGGAGGACTTGAGTTTGGTTCCGGCCTCATACACTTAACACACACACACACAAACACACACACACACACACACACACACAAAAGTAGCCGTGTAACCTTGGGCAAGTTACTTAAACCCAATTGCCCTCCAAAAGGCAAAAAAAAAAAAATATTCTGGAAAGCAGAAGAGCTATGATTACAACCAGGGATAACCTACTCCACAAAACTGAGTATGGTCCTTCAAGGGAAAATGGATATTTAAATAAATAGAGGATTTTTGAGTTTACCTAATGAAAAGATCAGAACTTAATAGAAGATTTGACTTTCATTTACAAAAAAGAAGCATAAAAAGTGAAAATGAAAGAGGAATCTCATAGCACTCAATTAGGATGAACAGTTTACATTTCTCTATGGGAAGATGATATATGTAACTTCTAATAACTTTTTTCATTAGGAAGTTAGAAGGATCCTACAGAGAGTGAGAAGGGGGGGGGTCAATTATGCTGGAATGACATTTTGAAAAAAATATATGAGTAGGCAAGAAAGAGAGATGCCCTGGAAGAAGGGAGAAAAAAGAGGAAGAATGGGGAGAAAAAACTATCTCATATAAAGGTGACTCACAAGGAAGAACTTTTATAGTAGAGGGGAATATTGTGGGGGGAGCAGTGGTCAAAACTTGAACTATTATCACATCTAAACTTCCGCAAGGAAGGGGATTTATATGCAAACACTCATATATACATATTCACACATGCATACATACACACATACACACTTAATTGGGTATAGAATTCTATCTTAACCAAAAAGGAAGTAGTAGAGGAAGAAAATAAGAGAAATTAGGAGAGGTAAAAGTAAAATTGGATAAAAGAAGGCAGGGGTCAAAAGAAAAACAGCCTTTAGAAGAAGAAAAGTTTTAAAAGTGAGAAAGAGATAAATAGAAGAAAGTAGAATGAAGGGATCATTCATAATCATAAGTGTGAGTGTGAATGAGATAAACTCGCCAAAAAAATGGAAGTAGATAACATAATTGATTAGATATCAGAATTTAACCTTGTGTTTAGACAAAACTCACTTGAAATAGAGAAACACAAACAGAGCTAAAAGTAGGAACTAGAGCAGAATCTATTATACTTCAGGTGTAAAAAAAAAAAGTATAGGTAGCAATTTTGACCTCAGACAAAGCAAAATAGACCTATTTTTTTTCTTAAAGCAATTGGGGTTAAGTCACTTGCTCAAGGTTACACGGCCAGTTATTATTTCTGGGTGTGGTGCTGAGTATCTGAGCCCAGATTTGATCCAGGTCATCCCGACACTGGAGCCAGTGCTCTTACTCGCTGAGCCACCTGGCTGCCCCTAAGCAATCAGGCTTAACTAACTTGCTCAAGGTTACACAGCCAGGTGTTTCTGGGTGGGTGCTAAGTGTCTGAGCCCGGGATTCGATCTCCAGGTCTTCTCAACACTGGAGCCGGTGGTCTTACTCACTGTGCTACCTGGCCGCCCCAGACCTATTTTTTTTTAAAGAAGTGAAACTACATCTTGCTAAAATGAACCATTGACAATGAAGTAGTATTAATACTAAACATATATGTACCAAATGAAATAGTATCCAAATTCTTAACAAAAGAGTTAAATGAATTACTGAAGGAAATATTAAAACTATACTAGTGGGGGGTCCTCAATTTTCCCTTCTCAGAGCTAAATAATCTAATCATAAAATAAATAATGAAGATGGTAAGGACATGAATAGAATCTTAAAGCAGTTAGACATGATGAACCTCTAGAGGAAAATTGAATAGGCATTGAAAAAAGTATAACTTTTTCTCTGTTATATATGGCAACCCCAAAACAAAATGACTTTCTATAAAGGCATAAAAACCTCACAATTCAATGCAAAAAAAAGCAGAAACATTAAATGTATCCTTCCTCAGACCATAATATGCTTAAAAATATTCAAAACAGAGTCATGGAATCATAGATTAAAATTTATTGGGAACTAAATGCTCTAATCTTAAAAAATGATATAGAAACAATAAATAATTCCATTGAAGAGAATAACAACAATGAAATAACATGCCAACATTTATTGGATGCCATCAAAGCAGTACTTAAGTGAAAATTTATATATCTAAATAAGTATATCAGGTTTTTCTTTTTACAAAAGATAAATAACAGATCAATTAAGTGAGCAAGCAATTAAAAAACACTAGAAGAACAAACTAAATTCTCCAATTAAACATCAAAATGGAAATCCTAAAAATCAAAGGCGAGATTAACAAAATTGAAAGTAAAAGCAAAAAGAAAAACAAAAAAATTGAACTAATAAATAAAATTATGAGATGTTTTAATGAAAAACTCAATAAAATGGACAACGTATTGGTTAATTTCATTTTTTTAATGAAAGAAAACAAATTACTGGTATCAAAAATTAAAAGGAGGAATGCATCACCAATGAAAATGAAAATAAAAAATTTATTAGGAGCTATTTTGCCAAATTATATGTTATTAAAACTAACAAACAAAATGAAATTGATATTTTAAAATATATATGCATGTATGTGTGTATATACATATATGCATATTCATACATACATATGTCTGTGTGTGTATACATGCACACACTCCGTAGATTGACAGAAGACCAAATTCACATGTATAATCTCTAGAAAATGGCTAGCATTCTCAAAAAGGGGTAAAAGGATCAGGGGGGAGGGAATTTAAAACGCAAAATTAGAAATAATGTTTAAAAATGTACATATAATTAGGAAATATTTGATGAAATAAATAACAGTACACATTAAAAAGTAGAATTACATGAGAAAAATTTCAAAATGGTTCCTGACCTTTAATCTTACTACTAGTCATGTGCTCCCAATGGCACCAAAGACAGAAATAAATGTCCCATAATACCAAAATAATAAAACAGCACTTTATGGAAGAAAAAATAGAAACCATGCTCACTAATGGGATAATGATTAAACAATTTAGGGTGTGTGAATAAAATAATATTTCACTCTGGTGTAGCCTAAAGAAGAACAAATACAATGATCTTTTTTTTTTAATAGGGAATCACTTGTATGAACTGAAACAAAGTTACCAAAACCACGAAAATGGTGTGCTCAATGACTAAAATTGTTTAAATGAAAATAATAATGTAGGGTAGCTAAATCTCAATTAATTTCTATGACTAATCTTAAAGGAATAAAAAGAAAGATTATGTAACTCTCCTGCAGCAAGGTGGTGCTGTGGACAGAGCCAAGCCTGGAGTCAGGAAGACTCACCTTCATAAGTTCAAATAGGCTTCAGTCACTTCCCCTCTGTGTGACCCTGGGCAAGTCACAGAACTGTTTGTCTCAATTTCCCATTCTGTGAAATGAGCTGGAGAAGGAAATGGTAAACCACTCCAATATCTTAGCCAAGAAAACCCCAAATGGCGACATGAATGGTTGGATGTGACTGAAATAACTGAAAAAAAGAAAACTTCCTGCACTTGTTTTTAAAATTGGTTTTCTTTGATTCTAGAGAACTCAGTGGAGTTGTCAGATATTTTGATAAGTGGGTGATATTTAAAATTATTTTCTTTAAAAATCACATTGGAAAACAGTAACTGAAAAAAATTATAGAAGAACCTAGATTAGCATTCTCAATTTGTAATCTCTTTATCCACTATTATTATGTCTATATAATTGCTCTACATTTTTCATCAAGATCTATCTTTAGTTGTAATGCTATAGTGTTTGAAGAAAGTTTTCTAAAGAGAGCTTAATTTATTCTTCAAGCATTTCCTAAACCCCTATTATGTGCCAATAACCTAGGCATTGAAGATACCAAAAAAAAAAAAGAAGAAAAAAAGAAATTAAATAGCCCCTTTGATTAAGAAGGTTATATACAGTTGTAGAGAAAACAGCATATACTCAGGTGAATACATCAAATATAACTCTCCATACTAAATAAATACAAAGTAATTTCTAGAGGGAGGGAAAGATACTAGCAATTGGTACTGTCAGAAAGGGCCTCTAGTAAGTGTTACCTTGTTGAGTCTTGAAGGAAGCTAATTTCTAATAAAATAGAGCTATAGGAAGGACATTATAGCCATGAAAAACATTGTTTAGGAAATGAAAGATGAAGTATAACATATAGGTTAAAAAAAAAAAGGCAATTTTCCTGGATAGTCAAATATATGAAATTGAATAGTAATGTGCCATGAGTCAGTAAATATTTATTAAGCACCTACTTAATGCTAGACACCATGCTAAGCATTAGGGATACAAAAAGAGGCAAAAGATGGAAACTGATCTCTATTCTCAATCATTTGGGAGGAAGAAAAATCAAATATATATATAGTATCAATAGAAAATAACTAAAAGATAGAGGGTACTAGCATTAAGAGGGGTTAGGAAATGCTGCCAAAATGGATAAATGCCAAACAAGGAGGTGTATTTTATCTTAACCTCAAGAGAGGGAGTCACTAGAGGTTTGAGCCCTTCAGTGACATAAACTATGGTTTAGGGACAGACATTTGGCAGCTGTGTAGAGAATGGATTGGAGTGGTGAGAGATTTGGGGCAAAGGGACCTTTTAGAAGGCTGTTAGGAAAATCCAGGTGATGGATTTATTGGTCAAATTAAATAAAATTAAGATTGCAGCCATGTGAATTGACAGATTGAGTTAAGATTTGGCAAATGATTGACTTTCAGCAGGTAGGGAGAGAGAAGTGTTGAGGGTAACTGAGGTTGAAACAGTGCCTTGTAACATATAGGGCATATAAAAGCTAGGATGCAGACTGGCCTCTGATACATACTATCTGTATAAATACTTAACCTCACAGTTTCCTAGGAGACCAAGAGGCTATAGGTTGCACAATTTGCCCATCTGTATGTGAGGACAGATTTTCTACACTAGTAGCTACTCAGGCCTACAAAAACAGAAGTTCAAGCACACTTTTTACACACACATATAAACACACCACACACCACACACACACACACACACACACACACACACACACAGAGCAGGAAATCACTTCTATTTACTAATATATAGGAGCATCTATAATATTCCAGACATTTTATAGGAAATGCATTCAGTCTATGTATAATGAATTCTGAAAGCATATAGACTTAAACTCATTATACTAATTTGCCATTATTCACTACTTTATATGCTAATGGGTCTGCCTACTGAAATTATCACTAATATATTACTAAGCAAAAAAAAAAATTCAAAGTTTTACCTACCACCCAACTCCATTTGCAGAATCTTGGCATAGAATGGATGCTGTTTTCTACTGAGTGATGCATTCAAAGAGGAAAAAAGCAAACAGGAAAAAACAAGGAAACTTTCAGAATTCATTCTGGTGACTAAAGTTCAAAATAAAAAGAACAATGGCATAAAAAGAGTTCTTCATTTCAAGTAACCAATTTAAGGAATTCACTTGGTGTTCAAAGCAATAGCATTGATTATAATGTATTAATTTGATAACAATATTGATGTCCAATGTAGTTCCATAGAAATATGACTAATTATAAATGCACATAGCGAGTGCATTCCTATTTGTGCATTCTAGATCATCTTCCTTTTTTTTTAATTTTTGGAAGGCAATTGGGGTTGAGTGACTTGCCCAAAGTCACATGGCTAGTTTTTGTGTTAAGTGTCTGAGGCCAGATTTGAACTCAGGTCCTCCTAACTCCAAGGCCGGTGCTCTATTCACTGTGCCACCTAGACACCCCTGATCATCTTCCTTTTGATGTACTTTTTCTGTACTACTTTGTTCATCTGTCCCTATTTTTACTTTAAATATAGTGAGGCTGAACATGTTTTACATAGTTAAGTGTGTGTGCCAAAAGAAAACTATTCTAAGTCACATTTCTTAGATCTGTGCTTATTCAGTTTCATTACAAAAGACACACTCTTTTGACAAATTTATTATCTTCCAATATTTCAAAATACTGGGATGATGCAGAAGACAAATTGAAGACATATATTTATAGAATCATTGGCTCATTCTACTTATGAGGAAACTAGAGACAAAGGGAAAAAAGTCACGTGATTCATATATCTGGAGGTTTACATGACATTAAAAGTCATTCAATCTAACTCCTTGTAATGGGAATGCAAATTTGGAAGATCTTCCCTGCCCCTAGGCTAAAGTGCACCTGAAGCCTGGGGTGGGAGGCTTGTTTTTCAGTAGCTACTTCTTGATTGGCCAGTGAGTCAATAAGGTTGTTACATTCTCTGAGCCAGGAGAAGGCTATATAAGCCCTGATGTGAGGCTTTGTTTTGGGGGCTCACTTTGAGAAGTGTTCTGTGATTTGATCTGTATTCTGGGAAGCCATTGTCCAGGGCCCCCCTGGCTTTGAAAAACCCAGATGTTGACTGGGTATGGATGTAATGGTTGGACAGTTTGGAAATCTGTCTACTTGATCTGTTTCTGTCTTGATAATTCTACCTGTATACTTTGAAGTTCGGGGTGCTGACCTTTTCCCCTGAACAAGGTAAGCTTGTTAACCCAATTTGAGTTGCTTTCCTTTAACAAAGCAGATCCAAGAACCTGTGCTAGCAGCCACCCTGGGAAAGCTGGGGTGCTTGCTGCTACACTCCTTAGTTTAGTAGATGAGGACCAGAGATAGTAGTTACCTTATCCAAAAATATAAGTAGTAAATTTCAGTCACCATTTGAACATTCATTCTTCAAATCCAAAAACTTTTTTATTAGTGGTTCAAAACTAAACGATGCGAGTTAAAGTCTCTGGATCAGCAAGGTGGTTTGGCACTCGTACATAGGAATATTTACCAGATCCCAAAATGTTGAATTTTAAAACTCTTCAATAGGCACCACTTGAGCCTGTGTGTTAATTCACACTGTGTCTAACTTGACCATGTGTTGATTCCTTAGATCTAGTTCCTGGTTCCTGGACCTTCCTTCCCATATATTCTGACACATGCTTCTCCCTTTCTGGGAAGATTCTGAGGAGACCCCCTAAAGATCCAACCATCCTTTCATTGCCCTGTGTCTTCACAGCTGTTCTTTAGCAATATAACTATGCCTTCACTCCTGCCAGACCTCAACCATGAACTTAATTATTAGTATGGAACTAAACAGATGGATAAATGTGAATTGTTAAGTGGTTGACAGAGATGTCACTTCAGTCAGTTCATTATAAATCATAGAAATTATAGACAGTCGCAGTGACATATAATCCAACTGAATACATCTGCAATGAAGGTAGCTTATTACTCAAAAGCTAAAGAAATACAGTGAATAGTACAAGTCAGTTGGTTGGCAGTTTCAAATATTTGAAATATAGACAAGAAACTAAAAGCAAACTGCAAAAGCCTCTATGCCATCCCAATAGATGTCACAGAGTTCGTTCAATAAAGCTCATGTATTTTGTTCACAAGGAAGCCCCTGACCGACAGGCCAACAGTGAGGGAACACACAGAAAAACATCTCACAAAAAATAGAACCAAGAATGGAAGAAACACAAGTCGGGTCTTTTAGCATCAATGTTCTAATCTAACCCCAAAATGCTCTTGAGGACATTACTATAGCACAACACAATTAGTGTTGTTTACTATGAAAACTCTGAGCCATTGAGAAGCAATGGAACAAAGTTAAGCACAGTTCTCTGTTTTGTAGCAGTGTAATACAATTTGTCAAGATTTACAGCAAAAATGTTTGAAATAAAATAACTCTAAGTGCTTAAACAGATAAACTTTGGATGCCTAGAAAATTCACTTACATAGAGCAACTCATGCCTCAGTTATATAGGAGAAATGACGTGTCACTCTATTTGATTCAAGTTCTATAGTTTGCACTGTATTGAAAAAATCTAACCCCTTTTTATTAGTATTTCAACACTGAACAATGCTAATTAAAATCTTTGGCCCAGAAAGGTGAATTGGCACTAGTTCATAAGAATGTTTCCCAGATCCTAGATTGTTAAATGTAAAAACTGTTCCACCAGCATTACTTGAGCCTAGTTACTTATTTACATGGTGTCTGACTCATTCTATACAATTATTTATTACCAGAATGTAGCTTATCGCGTAATACAAATTTACCAAAATAATCTCCAATTAGTGAAACTGGGAATACAGTAGACACACAGTAATAATGGTTGATCTCTCTCTCTCTCTGTGTCTCTGTCTCTCTCTCTCTGTCTCTCTCTCTCTGTGTCTCTCTCTCTCTCTCTCTCTCTCTCTCTCTCTCTCTCCCTCTGTCTCTCTCTCTCTGTCTCTCTCTCACTCTTCCTCTCTCTCACTCCCTCATCTTTCTTCCGCTTCCCCTCTATATTCTTTTTCTCTCCCCTCCTTCCCTCTTCCTCTCTTTTCCCTTCCCTCTCACCCCTATCTACATTATCCCCCTCCCCCTCTCCCTATACCTCTTTTTCTCTGTCTCTCTATCCTTATTCTCTCTATCATACATATACATATATATATATACACACACTTGTACACGCACATGCATATATATATATATACTCATATACACTTCAAGATGTGTAAAATTAGTGTTTTGCTTATATTATCTCTTACAAGCTTTGCAACAACTCAGTGACAGATATTAAAATAATTCTTAGTGCCATTTTACTGATGAGGAAACTAAGGCTCAGATAAGTTAAAATGTTAGCCCATAATCACAAAGCTACAAAACAGCAAAGATAAGATTTGAATCCAAACTTTGAGTTTATAGTTAGCATGCTATCCTGTACACTTTACCTACCACTCAATAAATATCTTTTGACTTAAAATTGGTGGAGTTTTTCTCTATGAAAAACACTTGTTTCTTCCTTCTCCTTCATTATATTAGCTTCTTTCAGCACTTTGTTTGGCACCTCAATTTTGTACTCATCACATTTTGTGGGTCCCCAAATGGATGCTTCATTTATCTTCATCAGTATGGTTACATATTCAGAAGTTTATAACAAGGTAACTCAAGAGGATGATGAATTTTTTTGGCTGAAAAATATTGTGACCAAGTCAAGAAAGATAAAAGACAGTTCCTGCTCTCATAGTGGGGGAGAAAACATGCAAACAATCATGGGCAATTGAAGTAATCAACAGAGAAAAAGCACAAGTGTTAAGGGGGATCAAATGTTATCTAAGGCATTTAGAAGTTATCATCTGGAGGAAGTATTCATCCTGACAAAATCACAAACCCTTAAGGTGTCATGCATAGATTGTTGAAGAGTTGTCTATGTTTTATCTCTATACTAATTTGACCTACAGTATTGTTGAGGGCAAGTACAGTGTTTTCATTAAACTTGGCATCACCTAGAAAAATCCTCTATAGAGAGCAGATGTTTCATAAATATATGGAAGTATTTTTGAAACTCAGTAGAAACCAGACCAAACCACAAGGTTCTTTCAGCAAACATTTGTAGAAGGGCTAATACTTAAAGCACTCTGGTAGTTGCTGATGCTAGTGGCAAGTGAGGGTTGGATAGAAACATGAAAAAAGATATAGTATCTGACCTCACAGTGTTTATCATTAATTGTAAAGGTACAGGAGAAACATTAGGTTTTATTGGGAAATGGCTGTAAATTTCTGCCTGTGATCATAATCTCCTTATGGAATTTAGGATTCTTTTGCTCAATAACTTTGTATTTCTCATTTCTTATTCATCTTTCTCTTACTCCTATGCTACATTTTGATAAATTGTTGAAGTCTAGGGTTAGTTGAAGCCACAACTGAACTCGCCCAGGATGTTTTGAAGGGACAGGTTAACTAAATGAGGGCAGTATATTTTGGAGCCCACAGTGGAATATAAGCTGCTAGCAGGCTGGGGACTGGGATATTTTTTTGTCTTTGTAATCTCCTGGTTTAGCATGGTGACTGAAACATAGCAGAAAATTAAGTGTTTGCCAAATAAAATGAGCTGATATAGGCTAAAAATATATTTTGGAGCAATTTTTCATTAATATCAAAATATGTATATGTGTTGTGATTTGCCTTCTCTGTTCTTTCTCATAACTACAAGCAAATGCAATCTCTTTCATGGTGTTGCTAAAGACTAATTAATTACTTTTTAGCTAATATCCCTAAGAAGTCACTTTGTAAATAGTATACATGACAAACCCTTCAAAATTTTCTACTATAATTCATCCATATTGTAATTATGTGCTGATATGTATACTAACTGGCAGAATTTTGGAAGCAGGAAGGACACGAGATACCTAGTCTAATCTTTCCTTCTTATAAAGGAGGAAACTGAGTCCCAAGTTTACAGAGCTAATAAGTTAGAGAGCTGATACTGAATCCAGGGGCTACTTTTTTTAAAACCCATATAGATGGTTATGATATTAAATTAAGTGTTAGGTAGCCAATGAGTTTTTTAGATAATAGATATTCATTTTATAATAAAAAATGAACTTTTCCCCATGTGAGCATCCCACATTTGCAAGCATCAATATATAGGTTCCTTGTCCATATGGTGTATTTAACATACTTACAGAATGGATGGGAAAGAAAATCTTGGAGAAAAAGGGGAAAATCAAAGTGCCCTCTGAAACCAATCACACCTACAAAAAGAAATCGCCAAAACTTGCTAATATAATAGTCACATCTTAACATCTACAGGTACTTAGCTATGAAATATTACTGATAGGTTGATGAAACTCCATCATCATGGAAATAACAGTCAATTGACTTCCAGGCATCCACTTCATCATAGTATAGCCCTGATAAATATCCGATCACTGAACCTAGATGGCTCTGGTGGAGATGGCTCGTGACCTTGCACAGTTTTCCCTTACTCAATCTAAGGCACCTGCAAGTCATGTCATCATTTCCCTGATGCCATGGTGCTCTCCAAAAATGAAGGGCAAATACAGCCTGTGAGTAGTGTTAGCTGACTGAATGTGGACCCAGACAGTTGGGTAATCTAGCTCATTCTTTCCCTCTCCCCCTCCCTCTCCCTCTTCTCTCCAAAGGAAAGTAAATTTTGATGGCCAGAAACTGCTCAGTTAACTTAGAGTTTACTGGTTAAATTTTTTCCTTCCTTCCTTCCTTCCTTCCTTCCTTCCTTCCTTCCTTCCTTCCTTCCTTCCTTCCTTCCTTCCTTCCTTCCTTCCTTCCTTCCTTTTTTTCCTCTTTTCTCAAAGATGAAAACGTAAACCTTGCACAATCCTCCCTCACTCAAATCTAAGTCATGTCATCATTTCCCTGATGTCACGGTCATCTTTTAAAATAAAGGACAAACACAATTTTTTCAGTAATGACAATTAATTTTGACTTTCTTTTGTTTGCCTTCTAGTATTATTTATAAGAATACAGGTGGTCTGTGTTTCTTTCATTTTTTTCTTGTGAAAAGAAGCTAAGATTGAAATAGGTATAGTGTGTGGGGGAGGGGGGAGAGGAGGAAGTGTAAGGTGATAGTATTAACTGTCCAAGTTAAGTTACAAGATGGCAGACTGCTATAGAAGAAGTGACATGAAGCCCATACTGTATATTATTGACTTATGCAAAGTGTCTTAAGTACTCTTTTTGAGTTATTTTGGATACTAACTCCCATTTAGTTGGAGATCTTGTACATACTTCAAGGTTTATTTTGTCAATGATATTGGGTCCTCTACCACTGAAGATTGCAATTCCTCTCTGTTTTCAAGGACAATGTAATCCTGTGATGAAAAGAATCTACTGATCACAAACCTTTGAATTTGTTCAGGCTGGTCCTGGGATTGCAGAGGCATGATTTATCATTGGGTCCCTATTTCCAAGTTTTCTACCTTGTGAAAACTTTTACTACTCCAGGTCAATCTTGAAAAAAGTCATGGTCACCTCATAGTCACAAGGAGGCTTTATGGCATGACTTCAGGGAAATTGCATATTATAATGATATGCTATTGTTTATAAATATACATATACATGTATATACACATATATATGTATATGTAGACATTATGTAATACAATATAATGACATGCAAATATAGGTTAATATTTCACTATCTCTTAGTTCATTGATAAAGATCTTCCCTTTCACTATACTGAGGCAGATCAGCGACCTCGAGTAACTTAGTATAAGAACTTTGAGAATTGTTATGCCTGGAAATATTCATTGGTTCATGGTATGGCTGAGTTGGACAGTAGATAGGTATTCAACTTAGAGTTTGGAAGCTTTGATTTTGATTTCTGCCTGAGACATTTTATGTAGTCATCGGCAAATCATTTAACCTCTTTTAGGCTCAGCTTTCTAATCTATAACACAGAGATAATAACATCTACTTTACAGGGTTGTTTTGAATATCAAATGAGAAAACACTTGTAAAAAAACTTTGCAAATATTAAATATATATATATGTTAGTAATTGTTCTTTATTATTATTGTAATAAATTATTTTAAAATATCATTTATTTATTTATTTCCTTTTAGTTTCCAACAAATTTTCTCTCCCTCTCCTTCTCCTTCCCCCCTCCCCATAGCAGCATTCAATCAGTTATAGGATCTACAAGTTCCTTCACATTAAACATTAGTCAAGTTGCAAAGAAGGATTAGAACCAATGGAATGAACAACAAAAAAGGAGGAGCCAAACAAAGAAAGAGAGACAGAAAGAGACAGAAAGAGAGAGAGAGAGAGAGAGAGAGAGAGAGAGAGAGAGAGAGAGAGAGAGAGAGAGAGAGAGAGAGAGAGAGAGAGAGTGTAGATTGCTTCAATCTGCATTCAGACTCCATAATTCTTTCTTTGGATGTGGATAGTCCTTTCCATCATAAGTCTTTTAGAGTTGTCTTATAGCCCTACATTGCTGAGAGGAGCCCAGTCTATCAATGTTAGTCATTACAGATACGATGTGTCTGTAATTGTGTACAATGTTCTCCTGGTTCTACTCCCCTCACTTAGCATCAGTTTATATAACTCTCTCCAGGTTAGTATGAAGTTCGTCTGCTCTTCATTTCATATAGCATAATAGTATTCAATTATATTCATATACCACAACTTATTTAGCCATTACCCAATTGATGAACATCCCCTTAATTTCCAATTCTTTGCCACCACAAAAAGAGCTACTATAAATATTTTTGTTCATACGTATCCTCCTCCCACTTGTGTGATCTCTTTGGAATACAGACCGAGAAGTGGTATTGCTGGGACAAAGGGTATGCACATTGTCATAAGCCTTTGGACATAGTTCTAAATTGCTCTCCAGAATGGTTGGATCAGTTCACATCTCCACCAACAATGCATTAGTGTTCCAATTTTCCTACATCTTCTCCAGCATTTATCATTTTCATGTTTTGTCATGTTAGCCAATCTGACTAGTGAGATGTGGTACTTTAGAGTTGTTTTGATTTGCATATCTCTAATCAGTAGTGATTTGGAGCATTTTTTCATATGCTTATAGATATCTTTAATTTCTTCTCAAGAACCTGTTCATATCATTTGAACATTTATCACTTGGGGAATGCCTTGTATTCATATATATACATATATCAGTCCTCTGTATATTTTAGAAATGAGATCTTTATCAGAGACACTGGTTGTAAAAATTCTTTCCAAATTTTCCATTTTCTTCCTAATCTTTGTTACATTAGCTTTGTTTAAACAAAATCTTTTCAATTTAATGTGATCAAAATAATCCATTTTGCATTTTGTCATCTTCTCTAACTCTTGTTTGATCATAAATTCTTTCCTTTTCGATAAATCTGACGGGTAAACTATTCCTTGCTCTCCCAGATTGCTTTATAGTGTCAGCCCTTACATCTACATCATGGACCTATTTAAACTTTATTTTGACATATGGTGTAAGATATTGGTCTATGCCCAGTTTCTGCCATGCTATTTTCCAGTTTTCCCAGCAGGTTTTGTCAGATAGTGAGTCCTTTTCCCAGAACCTGGAGAATTTTTGTTTATCAAACAGATTTCTATAGTCATTGACTACTGTGTTTTGTGTACCTAATCTATTCCGTTGATCCACTGCTCTATTCCTCAGTCAGTACCAAGTAGTTTTGATGACTTCTGCTTTATAATACAGTTTAAAATCTGGTATGCCTAGGTTACCTTCCCTAACATTTCTTTTCATTAATTTCCTTGAGATTTTGGACCTTTTGTTCTTCCAGATGAATTTTGTTATTATTTTTTCTAGGTCTATAAAAATTTTTGTTAGATTGATTGATATGGGACAAAACTGGTAATCTTATTTAGATGAAATGATAATTTTTATTATATTAGCTCAACCTAACTACAAGCAACTAATATTTTCCCAGTTATTTATATCTGACTTTATTTGTGTGAAAACTATTTTGTAATTGCACTCATATAGTTCCTGGGTTTGTTTTGGCAAGTAGACTCTGAAATATTTTATAATGTCTACAATAACATTATTTTATTTAATTTTATTTTGCTTTTTGCAAGGAGAAGGCAGGGCATTTAGGGTTAAGTTACTTGCCCAAGGTCACATGGCTAGTAAGTGTTAAGTGTCTGATACTGGATTTGAACTCATGTCCTCCTGATTCGAGGGCCTGTGCTCTATTCACTGCACCACTTAGCTTCCCCTTACATTAACTTTAAATGGAATTTATCTATCTATTTCTTGTTGTTGGCCTTCATTAAAATATATATATATATATATATATATATATATATATATATATATATATATATATAAATGCTGAGGGTTTATGCAAGTTTATTTTATGTCCTGCAATTTTTATAAATTTATTTATTATCTTAAATAGTTTTTTCTTGATTCTCTAATATTCCCTAAGTATATCATCATACCATCTGCGAAGATTGATATCTCAGTCTCTTTTGTGCTTATTTTAATTCCTTCAATTTCTTTTTCTTCTCTTATTGATACTAATATTTCTAGTACCATATTGAATAACATGGGTAATAGTGGACATCCTTGTTTCACCCCAGATCTTATTGGAAATGTTTCTAGTTTGTAGCCACTACATATAATACTTGCTGATGGTTTTAGATACATGCGACTTATTATTTTAAATAAGACTTCATTTATTCTTATGCTTTCTAGTGTTTTTAGTAGGAATGGATTTTGTATTTTGTCTAAGGTTTTTCTGCATTTATTGAGATGATCATATGACTTCTACTAGTTTTGTTGTTGATGTGATCAATTATACTGATAGTTTTCCTAATATTGAACCAGACTTGAATTCCTGGAATAAATCCTATCTGTTCAAATGTCTTATTCCTGTAATATTTTTGCTAATACTTTATTTAAAATTTTCACATCTATAATCATGAGAGAAATAGGTCTATAATTTTATTTCTGTTTTAGCTCTTCCCAATTTAGCTATCAGTACCATATTTGTGTCATAAAAAGAATTTGGTAGGACTCCTTCTTCTCCAATTTTCCCCAATACTTTAAAAAGTATTGGAATCAATTATTCTTTAAATATCTGAAAGAATTCACTTGTAAATCTATCTGGCCAGGGAGATTATTTTCCTTAGGGAGTCCACTGATGCCTTGTTCAATTTTTTTTTTTCTGAAAAAATTTTTTTTCTGGGTTAAGTATTTGACTTTCTCTTCAGTTCATATGGGCAACTTATATTTTTTAAAATATTCATCCATTTCACTAAGATTGTCAAATTTGTGCTCATACAATTGGGCAAAATAATTTCTAATTATTGTTTTAACTTCCTCTTCATTGGGCGCAAATTCCCTTTTCACTTTTTATGATGGTCATTTGAGTTTCCTCTTTCTTTTTTATCAAATTGACTAAAGGTCTATAATTTTTTTTTTCATAAAACCAGCTCAGTTCTATTGATTGGTTGAATAGTTTTCTTAATTTTACCTTTTATTAAGCTCTCCTTTGGTTTTCAGTATTTCTAACTTAGTATTTAATTGGGGATGTACATTTAGTTCTTTTTTCTAGTATTTTTTAGCTGCATGCCAAATTTATTAATCTCCATATTCTCTCTTTTATTGATTTATGCATTCAGAGATATAAAAATTCCCCTAAGAACTGATTTTGATGTATCCCACAAGTTTTGGTATGTTGTCTCCTTATTTTCATTCTATTAAATGAAGTTATGGATTGTTTCTATGATTTCTTGTTTGACCCACTCATTCTTTAGCATTAAATTATTTAGTTTCCAATTAGTTTTTAGTCTATCTTTCAATGTTCCTTTATTACATATAATTTTATTGCATCATAATATAAAAAGGATGCATTTATTATTTCTGCCTTTCTGGACTGAATTGTGAGGATTTTATGCCTACCATATGGTCAATTTTTGTGATTGTGCCATATACCACTGAGATGAAGGTATATTCCTTCATATTCCCATTCAATGTTTCCCAGAGTTCTATCATATCTACCTTCTCTAAAATTCTATTTACCTCTTTAACCTCTTTCTTGTTTATTTTGAGTTTAGATTTGTCAAGTTCAGAGAGGGGGAGATTGAGGCCCCCCACTAGTATCATTTTTCTTTCAATTTCTTCCTCTACCTCCCTTAATTTCTCCTCTAGGAATTTGGATTTTATACTGCTTGGTGCATATAAGTTTAGTAATGATATTGCTTAATTGTCAATAGTTTCTCTTAGCGCAATATAGTTTCCTTCCTTAACTTTTTAATTGGGTCTATTTTTGATTTTGATTTATCTGAGATAAGGATTGCTACTGATGTTTTTTTTTAACTTTAACTGAAGCAAAATATGTTCTACTCCAGCCTTTTGCCTTTGCCCTGTGCATATCCCCCTGTTTCAAATATGTTTCTTGTACACAGCATATTGTAGGATTATGAATTTTAATCCATTCTGCTATCTGCCTCCATTTTATGGGAGAATTCATCCCATTCACATTCACAATTATGATTGCTATCTGTGTTTTTCCCTCCATCCTAGTCCTTCCCCCTCTTTATGCTTTTATTTATCCTTTATTCCTTCCCCTCTTCGATAGTTTTCCACTTGTCCACTGCCTCCCTCAGTATTCCCTCCTTATCAACCCCACTTCCATTTCCTAACTTTCCCTTGCTACTTCTATCCTCCCTTCTAACCACCCACACCATCTTTTTCCCCTTTCCCCTCCCGTAATGGCAAGCACAGAAGTAGTTCCCACCTTGTTTCAGCTATTGAGTTAAAACCTTGTTTCAGTTCAAGTTTCTTTGGAGACTTGTATTAAGCCTGACAAGAAACAGAATGTGTGAACCCCACAACTTGTGAACCTGAGAATCCATGAACTCCTATAACAGGAAGTGGAGGAGCTAATGAACATATATAAGGAGAGGTCCTGACTAGAGAAAGCAAAACTGAAAAAAGGATTCTTGTGGTGGAAGAGTCAAGAAGGAGAAAACTTGTGGTACAGCATTCTGTTTGTCTGCTCTTTGTTGATATTTGTGAAACTTTGTACAGAAGCCCTGAGAACTTACTGGAAGCCCTGAAAAAGAATTTTCTGGTTGTATGTTTACAGAAGTCCTGGAGGAGGGTTTTGGGGGTCCTGAGACTTTACTGATGAATTGTACTGACCTCTTGGACCTTGTTTCTGGGTCTGTGTTTATTTCCATGTTGATGATTTTACTGACCTCTAGAATCTTGTTTGTAGGTGTGTGCTGATTTCTATGTTGATGATTTGAGTTGAGTTGTCAGACCTTGTTCGTGGGGTGAGTTGATTTTACAGGCATATAGTGAATTGATGATGGTGCTGGTAATGTTAATGAATATTATTTTGGCTCTATCAAGCTTTGTCTTCCCAGAAACAAGACTTGAGGTAGACTGGACACTGTGAACTTCAACATGGAATGGGAATTGGATGAGGAACTGAAAAGGAGCTGGACAAGGAACTGGGAGCTGCCTGCCTTTGAACCCAGGTAAAAGTTGGAGTTAGGACTATGGAAGAGAAACCATGAAAGCTGAGAACCAGACTCTAGTCAAGCTGAAAGATGACTTTACTTGGATACTGTGTACTGCCTGAGAAGATTATTATTTACTCTGACCTAGGGGTGGAGGACTTTGACTTTTGTACTTTGTGATTGAATTAAAGATTTTGTGATTGCCTAAATGAATGCACTTTGTTCAAAACTATGTGACCACTTTGGTGAAAACTATGTGGTCATTTTAGTGAAAAGTTGTAGAGTTGTGACATGGTGAATGCTTTATTTTTATTTTCTTTAAATGTTTTGCTCTGATTTGTTATTGAATATAGAGTTTGCTATACTATGGAATCAGAACCTTGAAAGCTGTTCACAGCAGCAGCGCTCTGGAAAGCTGCTCTTGTGTGACTTTACAGCTCCTATTACTTATAGGGCATGATAGATTTTTATACTTAATGAAACATGTTATTTCTTCATTGAACCAAACCATTGAGAATAAATCTCATACAATATTCCTCTTTATCCTTTCCTTCCCTCTATTAGAATAAGTTTTATGTATCTTCACAATAGAATACTATGCTTAACTTATTAAGCTATTCACTCCTTGAACTTATACCAATGAAAGTAAAGTTCATATACTGTTCATCTCCCTCCCTTTCTTCCCATCTGCTACAATATGTTTTTATGTCTCTTATTGTGGCAAAATTTACCCTTTTCTGCTTCCTCCTTTCCTCTTCTCTCATTACAGTTTCTTTGCACCACTTAATAAGTTTTTTTTATCATCACTTTAGTTAATTTATACACACACCGATGAGGTAGCTAGGTGGTACAGTGAATAGAGCACTGACCCTGGAGTCAGGAGAACCTGAGTTCAAATCTGGCCTCAGAAACTTAACACAAAAACTAGCCATGTGACTTTGGGCAAATCACTTAACCCCAATTGCCCTCCAAAAAGCAAAAAAAAACAAAAAAAAAAAAACCAACAAAAAAACAATTTATACCCACGCCCTATAACTGTGTATATCCCATTTAAATGTCATGATAATTATACACTTCTAAAAATTGACAGGTATCAGTTTCCCATATAGGGATGTAAACAGTTTGCTCTTATTAATTAACAAGTTATGTGTGTGTGTGTGTGTGTGTGTTTTCCCTGTTTACCCTTTATGTTTTTAATGAGTCTTGTATTTGGAGATCAAATTTTACATTGACCTATGACTTTTTCATCAGGAAGGTCTGGAAGTCCCTTATTTCATGCCTGAAAGATTATGCTTAGTCTTGCTGGATAGTTGAACCTTGGTTGTAGTCCAAACTCCTTTACCTTACAATTTATCATGTTCCAATTCCTTTGATCTTTCAGTGTAGAAGCTGCTATGTCCTGTGCGATCCTGACCGTAGTTCTGCGATATTTGAATTGTTTCTTTCTGGCTGCTTGAAGTATTTTCTCCTTGACCTGATAATTCCAGAATATGGCTACAATATTTCTTGGAGTTATCAATTCGGAATCTCTTTCAGCAGGTATCCAGTGGATTCTTTTGATAACTGTTTTACTCTCTGGTTCTAGGACCTCAGAACAGTTTTCCTTGAAGATTTCTTGGAACATGTTGTCCAGGCTCTTGTTTTCATCATGGCTTTCCTGTAGATCAATAATTCTTAGATTATCTCTCCTGGATCTGTTCACCAAGACAGTTGATTTTGCAATGAGATATTTTACATTTTCTTCTAATTTTCCATTCTTTTTTTTATCCTTCAACTATTTAAGTTGTTCTTTATTTCTTTTTTTTTTCAAATGCTTTATTAACTTCTGGTTTACTTCATTTCCACCAGATTTTGGTTACAAATTTTTCCCCTACCCACCTCCCCAAAATAGAGATCCCCCAGGATATCCCCTCCTCTTATTTCCCAATTACATATAAAATAGTATTAATAATAGTTACATATATATATATATATATTTAAATAGTTGGTTTTAAAACTTTGAATTCCAGATTCATTTCCTTCCTCCCTTGTCACCCACCCTTACTAGGAAGATAAGCAATTCAACATAGGTTTTACAGGTGTAGCTAATGCAAAACTTTACCATAGTAGATACATTGCAGAAGACTGATTATATTTGCCTCCCTCTTATCCCATCTCCCACTTCATCTATTTCTACTTTGGTCCTGTTCCTTTCAAAAGTGTTTGCTTCCAATTTCCCTCCCCCCCCCCCAGCCTGTCTTCCCTTCCATCATCCCCCCTCTCATCCACTTCCCCCTTACTCTCTTGTAGGGTGAGATATCCTATTTAGTGTCTTTATCATTCCCTCACTGAGGCAAATTCAATGAGTATAAGGTTGACCCATTCCCTTATGCCTTCCTGTTTTTCCCCTCCATTGTACCCATTTTCCCTTGCCTCTTCTATATGAGATAATTTGCCCCATTCTATCTCTCCAAATCTCCTCTCATTATATTCTTGTCTCAACTCTTAATTCCACCTTTTAAGTATAATCCCTACCTTTTAAATTGTCCTGTGCCCTCTATCTATATATACCGGTAAAAATATAATATGTATTCATACACCTATATACCCTCCAATAAAGAATATATGCATTATATATACATATATTACATGTATGAACATATGTAGAATATATGTATATTATATTATATATATATACTTCTGTTCCCTTCAACTATTTTCATACTGAGAAAAGTTTCATCATTTACAATTATTGTTTTTTTTTCATGTAAGAATGTAAGTAATTCAACTTTGATGAGTTCCTTATGATTTTTTTCCCTGTTCACCTTCTCATGCTTCTCTTTCTTCTTGTATCTGAATGTCAAATTTTCTAATCAATCTGTTTTTTTCTTCAAGAACATTTGAAAGTCCTCTATTGCACTGAATAACCATATTTTCCCCTGTTTTGCTGGGTAGGTGATCCTTGGTTTTAAATCCAGCTCCTTTGACCTCCAGAATATCATATTCCATGCCCTTCGATCCCTCAGTGTAGAAACTGCCAGATCCTGTGTTATCCTGATTATGTTTCCACAATATTCAAATTGTTTCTTCCTGGCTGCTTGTAATATTCTCTCCTTGATCTGGCAATGCTGGAACCTGGGTATAATATTCCTAGGAGTTTTCTTTTGGGGATATTTTTCAGGATGTGTTCGGTGGAATCTTTCAACCTCTATTTTGCCTTCTGGTTCTAAAACATCAGGGCAGTTTTCCTTGAGAATTCCTTGGAGGATGATTTTAGGTTCTTTCTTCGATGATGGTTTCAGGTAGTCCAATAATTTTTAAATTATCTCTTCTGGATCTATTTTCCAGGTCAGTGGCTTTTCCCATGAGATATTTCACATTGCCTTCTATTCTTTCATTTGTTTGGATATGTTTAACAACATCTTGATTCCTCATAAATTCACTGGCTTCCCTTTTCTTCATTCTAAATATGAAGGAATGGTTCTCCTCATTGAGCTTTTGAGATTATTTTTCCAATGGGCAAATTCAGCTTTTTAAGGTATTCCTCTCCTCATTGCCTTTTTGAGCCTCTTTTGCCATTTGAGTTAATCTGTTTTTTAAGGTATTATTTTCCTCAGTCAGGCTGTTGACACTTATTTTATAATTTTCTTGCATCATATTCATTTCTCTTCCCATTTTTTTTCCTCCAGTTCTCTTATATGCTTCTTAAGGTCCTCTATGGCTTGTCACCAGCTCATACTTTTCTTGGAAGCTTTTGGTGCAGGAGTTCTGACCTCACTGTCTTCCTTCTGATCCATGCTTTGATCCTTTTTGTCCCCAAAATAGGAGTCTAATGTTGGATTCTTCTGTTTGTTTTGCTTCTTTTGCCTGCTGATGTTGCCACTCAATTACTTTACTTTGGGGCTTTTTGCCACAGTAGGACTCTGGTAACAGAAAGGGGAGCTTGCATCCCAAACACTGGGGTTTTCTCAGCTGCCAGAGGTATTAGTTGGGTGCCCTCTCTGAAGCCTCCACATGCTCTGGAAAGCTGGTCACACACCCCAGGACCTCTACCCTAGACTGCAATCCAGATCCAAGCAGGTTAGAGCAAGAGAGATTACCCCTCACACTGGTGCTTGGTCCCCCTACACTCTGCAGCCTAGGAGCTGAAGCTGCAACCTGGCACTGGCTGCACCAAGGCATGTCAGCATCTTCCCTCTTGGGTGCAAAAGTCTACACACTCATGACTACTGGGTCCCAAAGTCCACCCTGTACTGACCTCTCACTTTATCTTTCACTTCTATTTGTTGATCAGCCACAGATGCTGGTGATCTGGAGTCCCTCCAGCCAGCAGCTGGTCAAGCTCTCCCTGCGGCTAAAACCATGGTGTGGACCTGGGCTTGGCTCCCAGAATGCTGCACTGCCTGATTCCTGCTGGCCTCCTGGGCTGTGCTCAGCAGGAGGTTAGCTTCTCTGTGCCATTTTCTGGGTTCTGTGTCTCCAAAGTTTGTTCAGAGTCCCCTTTTACATGAATTGGGGAAGGTGGAAGCTGGAGCCGCATGAAGTTGCTGTTTCTACTCCGCCATCTTGACTCTGCCCCTCTAATTTTCCATTCTTTAGGTTTTGTTTGACTAATTCTTGATGCCTCATAGAGTCATTAGCTTCAATTTGATGGATTCTAATTTTTTAGTGAATTATTTTCTTTGCTTAATTTTTGAAATTCTTTTTCCATATGTTCAGATTTCATTTTTAGGGTGTTATTTTCTCCAGTTAGATTCTGAGCCTCTTTTCCCATTTCACAAATTTTATTTTTTTAAGGAATTGCTTTCTTCAGTGATTTTTTTTTCTATTTTGTCAATTGTAATTTTAAAATAATTGGTCAATTTATTTCTACCTTTCTAATTTGGTTTTTTAAAATCCTTCCTGAGCTCTTCCAAGGATGCTTTTTGAGCTTAAGATCAGTCTATATTCCCTTTTGTGGCTTCAGATGTGGGTATAGACTCAATGGTATCCCCTTTTGAATTTGATTCTTCTTGCTTGCTATAATAAGATTCAATCATTTTAGTTTTTCCAATTTGTTTTTGCCTATTGTGATTGCCTATTTCCTGGCTTTTAAAGTGGATTTCTGCCTCTGGGTTACAGAGGGCTCTGACCCACGCTTCTTATGCTAGGAGCTAGGGGCCTGATGCTTGGCTTTGTATGTTGTGACCTCTGTGTTTCTAGACTGAGGTCAAGATCAGGACCTTCAACATTGTCTTCCACTGAAGCTCACAGTTTAAGTTATGGGGGAAGGGTGTTCTGGCCATTTCAGGATTCTACCTTTGTGCCCTTGGGCTAGAGCTCAGGTATACTCAGTCACTGGTGCTGCAGCTGGGCTGGTGCCTGCAGATTCCACTAATTGTGTGAAGGCATGGCTGGGGCTCTGGTGCTAGCACTTACTGGCTCCACCTACCTGGGGTTCAGGATGTCCTGCTGGTAGGCTGAGATGGAGCTTATTGGGATGCTTCCTGCCCTTCACTTTAACCTAGGCATGGCCACAATCCTGCCCTTCCTCTAGTAATTCTGTGCCTGCTACTGGTTCTACTAATTTCACAATTTTACTCTGGGACAATATTTTCTGGCTTTTCAGGGTCAGAGAGGAGGATTAGAGCAGCGAGGGCTACACCACCATCTTAGATCCTGGAAGATCAATTAGGTGATTTTTAAACATTCAGGCTGTGTGTTGGTAGCCCAGGTGTAGCCGCTGCTGCTGCCACAGACCCTGGGCTTATGTCTAACCCAGCTCTGACAGATCCCCTGTCCTACTGTGAGTAGTCTGGGAATCACCCCTGTGGTGGGTGAATCAGATCACCTGGGATCACTCAGTCTCTGTACTGGTGCAGCACCTGCATTCTGTCCATGTTCATGTTCTCCTTATCTCTTTTAATTAGACTTATTTTTGCTTTTGCTTTATCTGAGGTAAGGATTGCTACCCCTGCTTTTTTTTTATTTTAGGTTAAGGATAATATATTCAAATACGGTCTTTTACTTTTACCTTGCATGTATCCCCCTGTTTCAAATGTGTAAACACCACATTGTAGGATAATGGGTTTTATTGCATTCTGCTATCTGCCTCTGTTTTATGGGAGAATTCATTCCATTAGCATTCACAGGTGTGATTACTATCTGTGTCTTTCCCTTAATCATATTCCCTTGCCAGTTATTTTTCCTTTCTCCCTTCCCCTCCTTAAGAGTTTTCATTTTGGTCACCACCTCCCTCAATATTCTCTCCCTATCAGCCCCCCCTCCATTTTCTTACCTTTTCCCCTTATTACTTTCATCCCCTTCTAAGACCCCCCTCTCTTTTCTTTTTCTTTTCCCCTTACTGCCTTTAGGGCACATTAGATTTTTATATTTAACAAAGTATATTATTCCCTCCTTGAACCAAATCAGATGAGAGTAAATCTCAAACAATGCTCCTCTCCCTCCCTTCTTTCCCTCTACTATAATAAGTTTTTCTGTCTCTTCATATTAGATTCCTGTACTTAACTATGTATGCTATTCCTTCCTTGAAACAAAACCAATGAGAGTAATACTCATACAATGTTAATCTCCTTCCTTTCTTTCCCTCTATTACATGTTTTTATGACTCTTCAGGGGGGATAATTTATCCTTTTCTGACTCCTCCTTTCCTCTTCTCTCATCATAATCCCTTTGCACCCCTTAACAAGGTTTTTTTTATCTTCACAGTAATTAGTTCATACCCACACCCTCTATTTATGTATATCCCTTTTAAATGTCATGATAATGATATAATTCTCCATATTGACAAGTATCATCCTCCCATGTAGGGATGTAAGCAGTTTTTGCAGCAAGCACCCCAGCATACCCAGTATGGCTGCCAACACAGGTTCTTAGATGCTCTTTTCTAAAGGAGCGCAACTCAAAATGGGTTACCAATCTTGCTTTAATCAATCAAATATATATTGTTTACCTAGTTCAGGGGAAATAGTCAGCACCCAGAACTTCTGAGTATACAGATAGAAACATTTCAAGCAGACAGGCCTCCAACTGTCCAACCATTATAGCCATACCAAATCACAGTTACAAGAGAGGGAAGCATGAACATCTGGGTTTTTCAAAGCCGGGGGGCTCTCAATGGCTTCCCAAGAGTCTCATCTGGCCAAATCACACAACCCTCCTCAAAGTGAGCCCCAATACAACACCTCAAATCAGGGAATATATAGCCTTATCCAGGCTCAGAGAAATGTAACAACCCTCTTGACCCACTGACCAATCACAAAGTATCTCCTGAGAAACAAGCCTCCCACCATAGGCTCCAGGTGCAGGGAAGATCTTAAAATTTTACATTCCTATAACAGCAGTTTGCTCTTATGGAATAACAAGGTGTGTGTGTGTGTGTGTGTGTGTGTGTGTGTGTGTGTGTGTGTGTGTGTGTGTATGTGTGTGTGTGTTTACTGTTTACCTTTTTATGTTTCTTGAGTCTTATATTTGGAGATCATATTTTCCATTAAGCTCTGGCCTTTCCATCAGGAAGGTCTGGAATTATTTATTTCATTGAATGACCATTTCCTTGCCTTAAACATTATGCTTAATCTTGCTGGGTAGTTGATCCTTGATTGTAGTCCAAGCTCTTTTGCCTTTATTTGTAATTATTACTCTGCAGGCAAAATATTGATGTATTTCACATCCAACTTAGCTAGCCTGGGCCTCACATTACAGGCATATCAATCAGTAATTAGATAGACATAAACATACCTACTATGTGCCAAGCTCTGTACAAAGTACCCAGGATACAAAGAAAAAGTGTACCAGCCTTTTCCATCAACACACTCGATTATTATCAGGAAGACAGAAGTAAATAAGTAAATACAGAACTGTACCATTTAAAAAAAAATTACATTTCGGGGGGGGGGGTGGAGTGAGGAAGGTAGTAGTAACAGTTTGGAGCAGGAATAGGCAATGTGAGTTAATGAACTTCATTGAACAGGAGAATGATGTGGTTGGAAGCAAACCTTAGGAAAACCCCTTAGACATCTGTGATTTGAAGGGATTAGAATATAGAAGTGGAGAGATCTGAGACAGGAAGACCAATTAGTGGGTTATTACAATATTCCAGGCAAAAAGTAATGATTACCTGAACAAAGGTGGTGGCCAAAGGAACAGAAAAAAAGGAATGTATCCAAGATAATTTGTAGAAATATAAACAAAAAGATTTGGCAACTAATTGGCTATATTAGGTGAGAAAAAGTGAGGATTCAAGACTGGTGCTCAGTTTGAGTATTGCTTTATTCCTTTAAAAATAGGATATAGCTAAAAATAGTAAAAAAGATTAGAGTTGTATAATATAGTGTATAAACAGACTCTCAAAGGAGTTATAAAAGAGAACTTGGTAGAATATTTTGAAAAATAACAACTAAATGGTAGAGGGGATAGATTGCCAATCCTGGAGTCAGGAAGACTCATCATCCTGATTTCAAATCTGGTCTCAGACACTTACTACTTGTGTAACCCTAAGTAGGTCACTTAATACTGTTTGCCTTAGTTTCCTCATTTGTAAAATTAGCAGGAGAAACAAATGGCAAATCACTTCAGTATCTTTGCCAAGAAAACCACAAATGGGGTCACAGAGTTGGATAAGTCTGAAAATGACTGAACAACAAAAGTGCATAACCTCCCAAGGTAACTGTTTTTAAATGCAATATCCATTTTGATATATACATTCTGGCTCATTCAATCACTTTATATTTGATCCTATTTCCTTTCAAATCATGGAGTTTTAGAATTGGGTAACTTTCCTTTATTTTAAAGCCAAGAAAGCTGAAACTTAAGGGAATGAAGTGACCTGATCAAGGACATATGAAAAGTTCAGTGGCAGAATAAGAAAAAGAACACACTCTAATGATTCTTTGCCTAATGCCTTATTTTTTTATTTAAACTAAGCTGTCTCTTTACAAAGTTTAGTTTCAAAGTGCATTTTACAATGGTCATCAATCTGATGATTTTAGTGATATGTTCATTGTGTCTGTATGTTATCTTTCTCTGTCTCTGTCTCTCTCTTCCTTCTCCCACTCTACCTCCTCCTCCTCCCTCTCTTTCTTTTTCTTAAGAATAGATTCCTCTTTCTCCCAGGCTGGAAGGGCAGCAACCATTCTCAGACCCAATTCCACTATTGATCAACATGCAACCTTTCACCTGCTCCATTTCCTATTAGGCTTTTTGCCCCATCTTAAGAAATCTGTTGCCATTTCTCCTCTCCCCATCCAAGTAGCATATAGTTGACTGGAGAAAAGGAAGCAACTTTAATAGCTCTGGGTCTTATTACAGGGTAGCAGCATTGACTATTTGGATGAGGTGGATTAATGGGCCTCCCACTAGTAGATTTTAAGCGTTTGATAACAGGGACTGTCTTTGTATCCTAACCATCTAGCATAGTATTTGACATATCCTGGCACTTAGTAAATGCTTGTTAAATTGATACAGATGCTTGTCCATTTGCTTCACTCTAATAGTCAATTTGACATTTTAGTTTTCGCTCAGGTAAATTTTTGCAATCTCTTTTTGCTAATAGCTGGTAATTTGCAGTAAGCTTGTGAGATTCAGTGTTCTAGCTTCTAAGTGTTGAGATTTCAAAGGAAGCCCGTTTGGAAAATAAGCTTCGCATCTCTAGAGCATGTTCTGTTCAGACAACTATGAAAACATAGGATATTAGATTTCTGAACACAGAGACAAACCTATCTATTGCCTGAGCAACTTGAAGTCCCTGTGAGCTTGAATATAAATAAGTTCTCAACTAGTTCAAGGGATTGTTGTTGTTTTTTTCATCCTTCTCAAAAAATGTTATCCTGGGAGTTTTTTGTACTACCACCATCTATTTTTAGTACTACACATCCTGCTGGAAACTTACAACTTGCTATAAGCCCCAGAATCCAATGCAAGAGACACTTTTCTCTAATATGAGAGTAAAGACATCTTAGATTCTGTATACTACAAAATTTGAACAACTCTAAGTCTGGGTTTGTTGTTATTGTTACTTTGCTTTTGAGCAATAATGAATGAAAATACAAAATGTTTTTATTGTATCACTTATAACACTTTTTTTCTTCAGTTTAATAGTGCAAGATTATTCTTATATGTGTAACTGCTTAAGAAGAAAATGATATACCTTTAATAGTATCTAAAAGTGATATACCTTTAATGGTATCTATCTTCCCTCCTTGAGGGCAATTTTTAAATTGAATGAATAATAACGATACTTTTACACATGCTTAAAATGGACCAGTATGGTTTTCTTTTAAAGCTAGACCTATTTTATTGTCATTTTGTTGTGATTTCACTTATTTAAATAACATTTTAAATCAAATAACTGATTCTTTTATCATCTAACAGCAATTTTTCCATGAAATCTCAGTGTGTAAAGTCAGTTTTCCAGTGAAGGTAAAGTGAAATGCAAAAAAAAATGTGATTTCCCACAGGAGTTTTGACCAAGGAAATTTCTACAGCATTATCTCACTAAATTAGGCAAAAACAACATTTTGAAAAGATTTCAGGGAGTTTGTTTTGCTTTATTTCATTTTAATGACTTCTTTTTAATATCAGACAATAACAAGTATTTTTCCTGATTAAAAAGAAAATATTTTTATACTTGACAAAGGTTACACATGTGATAAGACAACAATATTTTTTTCTGGTGATAGATTAGTTGAAAATATAATCTAAAATAATAATTATTGTCTCTGCAGTTTTATTTTGTCTAGAAATTTATTTATTGTTAGGTCATTTCAATTGTGTGTGACTTTTTGTGACCCCATTTTGTGGGGTTTTCTTTGCAAAGATACTGAAATGGTTTGCATTTTCCTTCTCTAGCTTATTTTTGCAAAGTAAGAACTGAAGCAAACAGGATTAAGTTACTTAACCAGGGTCATATAACTAGTAAGTGTCTAGAAATTGAGAACTACAAAAAATGATGAATACATATTCTAGATTAGGTTACAAATGCCCCTTAAATTTTCTGCATCTTATATTTAATAGGATAGGATACTAATCAGTGATGTCTTTATTGTACTTATTAAGTCTAATAAGGCAAGAGGTCTTAAATATGTTAAACGACAATTGTAAGGAGTTAAAAAGCTGAGCAGTGAATGGAGGGATGGGCCTAGAATCAGGAAGATCTGGCTTCAAATCCTTAATGGCAAGCACAGAAGTAGTTCATACCTTGTTTCAGCTATTGAATTAACACTTTGTTTCAGTTCAAGTTTCTTTTGAGCTTAGTATTAAGTCTGTTAAGAAACAGAATGTGTGGCAGAAACAAGATGGTGGAGTAGGAACAGGACTTCTGTGAGGCTTATCCTTCCACCTCCTCCAATACATATAAAAATGACTCTAAACAAATTTTAGATCTACAGAACCTACAAAGTGACAGAGAGAAACTAACTTGAATTAACCACTGAAGACAGGTCGGCAGACTGGCAGGAAGGGGCCAGCACAGTACTCTGGGAGCAGAGCCCAGCCCCATGTGAGCCTGAGGTTTTAGCCTCACGGTGGCCTGATGAGCCCAGCTGGAGGGATGTTGGGAGAGTGGATCACCAGCAGCTGTGGCAGTTTTCAGAATTATCAGCCCATGAATGTCAAGGACAAAGTAAGAGTTCAGTGGACTTTGGGAAGAGGGGTCTGGGAATATTGTTTGGCCTCTTCCCCTGGAGTTAGGAGTACAGCCACTGTCGCATAGCTGCTCCAGAGCTCCTGGCCTGCAGATTGTAAGGGGACCAAGCTACCAGTCTGAGAGGTAATCACTCTTGCTTTAACGTGCTTGGATCTGGATTGTTGTTCAGGGTGGAGGTCCTGCGATGCATGACCAGTGTTCCAGAATGTGTGGAGGCTTCAGAGAGGGCAGCCAACTAATAGCTCTGGCAGCTGAGAAAATCCCAGCCACTTGATAAAAAAAGTTCCCTTCTCTGGAAGCAGAATTCTACTGTGGCAAAAAGCTCAAAAGTCAAGTGATTGAGTGGTAACATCAGCAAGCAAGGGAAACAAAGCAAGCAGAGCAATCCAACATTAGACTCTTATTTTGTTGAGAGAGGGGATTGAGGCATGGAACAGTAGTAGGATGGCAAGGTTGGAACTCCTACACCAGAAGCTTCCAAGAAGGGTATGAATTAGTTGCAGGCCATGGAGGAGCTTAAGAAGGAATTTGAAAACCAAATAAGGGAAGTGGAGGAGAGATTGGTAAGAGAAATGAGAGTGATGCAGGAAAATCATGAAAGGAGAGTCAGCAACCTGACTGAAGAAAATAACACCTTAAAAATAGACTGGCTCACATGGCAAAGGAGGCTCAGGGAACCAATAAGGAGAAGAATGGATTCAAAAGCTGAATTTGCCAGATGGAAAAGGAATCTCAGGGGCTCACCCAAGAGAATAACTCTATTCAGAATTAGATTGGAGGAAATGGAAGCTCTTGACTTTATGAGAAATTGAGATTTTATTAAACAGATCCAAACAAATGAAAGAATAGAAGGAAATGTGAAATATCTCATGGGAAAAACCACTGACATGGAAAATAGATCCAGGAGAGATAATTTAAAAATTATTGGACTGACTGAAAGCCATCATCAAAAAAAGAAACTAGAAATCATCCTTCAAGAAATTCTCAAGGAAAATTGCTCTGATGTTTTAGAACAAGAGGGCAAAATACAGGTTAAAAGTATCCACTGATCACCTCCTAAAAAAGATCCCAAGGGGAAAACTCCTAGGAATATTATAGCCAGGTTCCAGAGTTCCCAGATCAAAGAGAAAGTATTAAAAGCAGCCAGGAAGGAACAATTTGAATATTGTGGAAACATAATCAGGATAACACAGGCTATGACAACTTCTACACTGAGGGAGGCAAGGGCTTGGAATATGGTCTTCCAGAGGTCAAGGGAGCTGGGATTGAAGCTGGGAATCATCTACCCAGCAAAACTGAGTGTCACGTTACAGGGGAAAATATAGTCATTCAATGGAATGGAGGAATTTCAAGCATTCTTTTTTTTTCTACTCTCATTTCATAATTTTCTTGCATTGTTCTCATTTCTCTTCCCACTTTTTCCTCCACTTCTCTTATCTGCTTCTTAAGGTCCTCTATGGCCTGTAACCAGCTCATATTTTCCTTTGAAGCTTTTGGTGCAGGAGTTCTGACTTCACTATCCTCCTCCTGTTTCATGCTTTGCTCCTTTTTTGTCACCAAAATAGGAGTCTAATGTTGGAATCTTCTGTCTGCTTTGTTTCCTTTGCATGGTCATGTCACCCCATAGTCACTTGTCCCCTGGGCTTTTTGCCACAGTAGGACTCTGCCACCAGACAGGGGAAATTCCATCCCAAATGCTGGGGTTTTCTCAGCTGCTGGAGGTATTATATGGGTGCCCTCTTTGAGGTCTCCACACACTCTGGCAAGCTGGACACACACCCCAGGACCTCCACCCTACACTGCAATCCAGATCCAAGAAGATTAAAGCAAGAGTGATTACCCCTCAGACTGGTGCTTGGTCCCCCTACACTCTGAAGGCCGGGATCTGAAGCTGCCTCATGGTGCTGGCTGGCTGTGCCGGCCTCTCAGTGGTTTCTTGCCCTGGGTGCAAAATCCATGCACTCCCACTTATTGGGTCCCAAAATCCAGAATGCACTGACTTCTCACTTTGTCCCTGGAATCTATGAGTTGATAAATCTGGAAACAGCCACAGCTGCTGCTG
The DNA here is from genome assembly GCF_028583685.1 of Petaurus breviceps papuanus. Classification (NCBI taxonomy): domain Eukaryota; kingdom Metazoa; phylum Chordata; class Mammalia; order Diprotodontia; family Petauridae; genus Petaurus; species Petaurus breviceps. The sequence continues at coordinate 35,759,643 of NW_027187391.1, forward strand.
ATCTGGAATCCCTCTGGCTGGTGGCTTGTCAGGCCCGCCCTGGGGCTAAAGCTTCAGCATGGGGTTAGGCTTCGCTCCCAGAGCACTGTGCTGGCTGATTCCTGCTGGCCTACTGGGATGTTCTCAGTGGGAGGTTAGCTTCTCTGTGTCATTTTGTGGGTTCTGCAGCTCCAAAGTTTGTTTAGATTCCCCTTTTTACATGGATTGGGGAAGGTGGAAGCCAGAGCAGCAGGGAGGTCCTACTTCTAGTCCACCATCTTGTCTCGCCGCCCCCCCCCCCGACTTTGAAGCATTCTTGATGAAAAAATCAGAGTTGAATAGAAAATTTGACATTCACATAAAAGAGGCAGGAGAATCATGAGAGGGTAGACAGGGAAAATAAATCATAAGGATTTTATCAAAGTTGAGCTATTTACATTCCTACATGGAAAAATTATCATCATAACTTATGAAATTCATCTCAGTATGAAAATAGTTGAAGGAAATATAATTGTATATGTATATATACATCTATATAGGAAGATATATGGGTATATGAATACACATGTGAGTGTGTGCATGCAGGTATGCATAGACAGAAGGCACAGGACCAATTAAATAGGAAGGGATTATAATTAAAAGTGTAATTGAGAGGCGAGAGAGGAATATAGTGGAAGGAGATGGGGTGAGACAGAATGGGGTATATTATCTCATATGGAAGAGTCAGGGGAAAACTGTTACAGTGGAGGGGAGGAACAGGAAGGCAAAAGGGAATGAGTCAACCTCACTCTCATTGAATTTGGCTCAGGGAGGGAATGACATACACACTAAATAAGAAGATTCACCCTACAGGAGAGTAGGGTGGAGGGGAATGAGAAGGGGATGATGGCAGGGAGGGTAAATTGGGGGGAGGGGAGATGGAAGCACACACTTTTGAGGGGAGACAGGGTCAAAGTAGAGAACAGAACAAATGGGGAAGCAGCATGGGATTGAGTAAAATATAGTCAGTCTTTCCCAATATAGCCACTATGGAAATGTTTTGCATAGCTACACATGTACAACCTATATTGAATTGTTTATCTTCCCAGTAAGGGTGGGTGATGAGGGAGGTAGGGAAAGAATCTGGAATTCAAAGGTTTAAAATCAAATGTTTAAAATATATGTATATTATTATTATTTTACATGTAACTGGGAAATAAGATATACAGGCACTGGGGCATAGAGATTCACCATGCTTACTGGCAAGTCGGAGGGGGAATGGGGGAGTATGTAGAGGAGAGCAGATTGGGGGAAGGGGTATACATTGGGATCACTATTTAGGGGTGGTAGGTGGGGGAAATATGGGGAGAAAATTTGTAACTCAAAATCTTGTGGAAACGAATGATGTAAACTAAAAATAAACATAAAATTTAATAAAAAAAAAAAGAAACAATGTGTGAACCCCACAACTTGTGAACCCCAGAATCCATGAATTCCTGCTAAATAGTAGATATAGAGTTTGCTTCAAACCCAAAAAATACTGGGTTCAAATCCTGCCTCTGAAACATAGAGCCTCTATGACCCTGAGCAAGTAATCAGTCAGTGTTCTAGAGAACTTTCTAAGACTATAACTTTCAAAGATGATATGACCTGCAATAGTAGAGATAATTTCCTCATCTCAGACTTCCTTATAACAATGAAATTACAAGTATTGTTCCCAGCTTATCCTTTTAAAAGTCATTTCTCCAAGTATTCTTCCCCTTATCATAAAAATATTAGCCACTTCCATCTTTTAATGCTTGTAGACAAGTAGATTCACCTCCTTTTGGGATATCATTTTACTTTTTTTCTTGAAGTGCCCTACACTTTCTGCTACCAGTGGTGAAAAATACACTAGTAAGAGCACTTACTTCTATATCATCTCAAGATGTGCCAGACCTTGTTTTCCCCCTCTCCATGAAAACTCCCTCTCTGTTCTTCCTCTTCAAAGTGCTTACAGTATAGAGTGTCCTCTCCTCTCTTGACGTTGTTTGCCCTTGTTAAACCACACTTACCTTCTTTCCTTCAAGTAACAGGGAAGGAACTTTAGGAGTGATGATCATTTCAAAAGTTTAAAATACAGGAATTAGATGAAATGTGGATGATTGTTTTTTCATAAGTAGTTCCCTTTCAAGGGAAAAAAATGAAAAGAAATGTGTGGAGAGCTATGTGGTTAATATTTTAAAGGTATTTCGTTTATTATTTTAAGATACTTTATTTTTTAGAACAAAATCAGAATAGAAAAATATAAAATGTGAAAAAGATGATTAATTTTTAGGAGTAATACAAATAAAATGGTGTCTATTGAATAAAAACATCTACTTCCTTGCAAACAATTGATTATTATGTACCTGAGGGGATCAAACGTGTTTCATATTCAATTAAGATAATAATCAAATGGCCTTGGCTTAGCCCATCTGCTACAAACCACCCCAAAACAACAAGATATGCATTATATGAAATAAAATAACAAAAGAGCACCAGGAAGAGGAGAATGAAGAAATTAAATTATCACAATGACCTCAAATTAAAAAAATAGAAGAAACATGAAACAAATGAACAAATAGAAAATATCTTGCAAATGAAGAAATGATCTTGAATAGAATGATACAATTCTATATCTCCAGGAAGGATTTGTGGGAGGGGGTGGAGATGGTAAAAAAAAATCCTAAATCTAGAAATGACATTAAGAAATCTTCAGGAATCCCCACAATGTTTTAAAAGTTAAATGAAACATTTAAAAGAAGATAGATGGAGCAAAATTAGAACTTATATAGATTACAATAAGAGAACTAATGGTGTAGAGCAAAAATTAAGCAATTTTATTGAATCAGTGGGCACTGAAAAAAGAGATGATAGGGACATGATACAGGAAAGAAAAACAGTGGTACAACAAGAAACATTAGATCAAAAACAAAACATATCAGAAAAATTGAGAATGATTCAAAAAATGTCAAACAAATTGAATCTTAAAATAGATAAAAATTACATAATTTTTGGTTTCCCAAAAAAGTATAATTAACCAAAAAAATCTGAACAACATACTTTAATCATTTTTTGTCAAAATTTCCCAGAATTTTTGAAAATAAAGGAAAAAGAGATAAAAAGATAAAGAAAGGAAACTCAAGTTTAAATTACACAGACATATAATTCAGAAGTTCCAGAGTTTCTACAAGAATCATGTAAGCATTTTGGAGAGAGAGTTTCACATGTAAAGTAGAAAAGTCTACTCAAACATGAAAAATGAAAGAGAAAGTATAGAATATGATTTTTTAACAAAGAAAAGGGAATTGGTTTGCCTCCCAAAATAACACCCTGCAAAGCTGGATATAATCCATAACTAAAACAAATGGATCTTGAGGAGGAGTGAGAAATATGAATCATTCATACCAAGGGTTCATAGGAGTGAAAATGCTATTTGATATGTAAATTTATATCAAACAAAATAATCCTCAGGAAAGGTAAATAAGCACATAAAGCATTAAGAAACCAAGCTTACATTTCCAAACTCAGTGTTAACATGTTTCAAGAAAGAGTCAAGGCCAGAGTCTTTTAGAAGTTTCTCCTTGTCTGAGGGTCATTGAGAGAACAAACATGTAACATGTATTATAGACAAAGCCAATGAAGGGTAATCAGAGAGAAGTATACTAAAGAGAAGAAAGTGGAGGGAGGGATATCATTAAAACTAACAAACAACCAAAAAAAATCAGGCATCAAAGAGGGAAGAAGGGGGATGTAATTTTAGTTGGACTAAGCAATGGAAACAAGGTTTTTGTCTGAATTGAATGTATGTACCCACTCTTACAAATCTAATCAAAAGGGATTTAAACTAGAAAGGAAGGAGGAGAAAGTTTCCTACTTAATATATCTACCAAATACAGTGAAAAAAATGATAAGATATGAAAAAGAACAGTGAAGACACTCAGAGATTCACAGGAGACAAAATTAAAAGAATTCAGTACTAAAATCTATGACTTCAGGTATTTATATAAACACCTTCAAACAAGCAAGACTTATTAGAGATCTCAATGCATGGAGGACAATTTTATCTCATAGCAATCACTGAGAATTAGAGTTGAGAAACCAATGATAGTCATAGGACTATACAATGGTATGATTAAATTAAATGGGAGAGGATACCTAAAGTGTGGGGTAAAGCCTCGTGTATACATAAATATAAGAAAATAGAACCATAGATTTAGAATGCAAAGGGATCTTAGAAGCCATTTAGTTCAGAATTTTCATTTTTCCAATCAGGAATTTGAGGCCTAGAAATGTGAAGTTGTTTCCCTAAGGTGACTTGTATAGCAAAAGGTAGAAGTAAAAGGTCAACCTGGTCTTCTGGCAAATCCAGTGCTCTCTCCATTTCAGCACATTGACTTCTCATGCCAGACAATTTTATACCAAGAATTTTAAGTGTAGTGAACATATGGCTGAAGAACAATGGAGGTACAACCAGAATGATATTGTTATCAGAGGCTAATACATACTACTTCAAAAAGAAGAAATAAATGAAGATCTTTAGAAGCAGATCACAAGTCTACCATAGGAATTTGATATATTAGTGACAGGAGACCTTCCGAAATTCTCTGTCAACCCAAACTAGCAGAGTTAATGATTTATTTACTTGACATATTGGTAATTTCCTTCTTTTAAAGGTGAAGGAAACAAAAAAATGGAAATGTTCATCAGTATCAAATCCTCATCAACAAAGGGAATTGAGAACTTTTGGTCACAGGCCAATGTGAGAGAAGAATTTAATCACCACCAACTCAACCCCTCCTTACCTCATCCCTGATGGAAAAAAAAAACACCAAACAAACAAACAAAAACCAGTGAGAATAATGCATCAGAGATAGTAAAGTAATAGGTGAATTTGTTGGATTAGAAAACAAGCCCGAGGGGCGGCTACAGTGTCGGGATTACCTGGGGATCAAATCTGGGCTCAGATACTCAGCACCACACCCAGAAATAACTGGCTGTGTAACCTTGAGCAAGTTACTTAACCCTGATTGCTTTAAAAAAAAAAAAAGAGAGAGAGAGAGAGAAAACAAGCCCAACATGGAAATATTTTTTTACAAAATAAGATGATGAAGGACACAACAGTTCCTCAGACTCTCTCCCCCACTGCTTCCATGCTAGAGCAGACTACATGAAAGCATGGGTTATATGTACTTGGAAAATTTCCAAGTAATCTCTTACTGCAGAGACTCTGGGAGTATATTCTGTCTCTTGCGTGTCCCCTACCTAATTACAACAAGCAGCAAATATTCACTACACAATCATTGCAGGAGTGGAGAAAGAGGGACCAAAAGAGGGGATCGTACTTTTTGCATGGGACAGTCCCTAGGTTACAGAATTAGGCTTCAGAGACTCTTCCCAAAACAGCTACCCTTCAAAAATTAGTAGAAGGTAATTCAGCTAATTCAAAGCAGTGAAGCATATGAGCCAAATGCTAAAATGGGTAGGGGGCAAGCTTGAGTACTTTCACTGGGTCTGAAGGGAAGGGAAGTGAAATCATCAATGAGAAAAAAAGGAGTTTAGAGCAAAAGAGTGATCTCTGAAAAATGTAATGAGATAAAATAAGACAAAATTACAAGTAGAATATTTGACTTGCAACCACACCAGCAGAAATCTAAGAAAGATAGATACAATTATAAAAGACTAAAAATGAAATTAATTACTCTCTATATATTTTTAAAAGAAGGAGAAAACAAGTTTAAAGTATAAGTTTAAAAAATAATATGAGAGACATTAATAATATATAGATACAGAAATATGTGAATCCCCCAATAGATACATAGGTATTTAAAAGTACATAGGGGGATAAAGATGAAAATAGAATTTAAAGAAGTATGGGAAGTGATTAAACTTCATAGACTGAATCCCATAAGATAATTATAGACAGTTCAATGATTTTTGTGGACCGAAATTATTGCATGGTAATATGTGGAAATAGGAAGTGAGTGACAAAGGAGAAAATTCAATGTATCACAGTTAAGTCCACGAGCAATGAAGTTCAGATGGCTCCATATAGTCACTTAACAAGTGAAAGAAAGAGGGGACTATAAGAAATGTCAGAAGGGAACAATTAAAACAGGAAAAATAAAATGGGATTTTCTCAACCCTTTGGTAAGAGAAGATTCTATGGAAAAATACTCTCATTAAGGAAGAGGTATTTGCTTTTAGTGGAACCTTAAAATGGTATTAATATGGGGAGAATCAGTGCATACAGAGAACATTTCTGCTGAAAAAGTTATGTTCTTTCAGGGAAAACACTCTTTCTGCAGAAGGGAAGATCAAATTCCTGGGTACAAGTGGATACCAGAATGATGAAAACACATGAGATGAGACAAAAGAGATGAGGTCAATGAGATAAGAATGATCATGGAGAGGGCAGAGGGTAAAAATGAACTACACCATTTGGCATAAAGGTAAATTCTATAATAAGCAATGCTTTTCTCATTTTTTTCTCTCATGAATAGACTTTTCTAAGAGTGAGGCAAAAAGAAAAAAAGTGGAAATTACATAAGATGTACCAATGCAAAAACAAAGAAATAAGGTAGAAGGGAGATCTCAAACATTTTAATTCAGAAACTTTAATTCCACGAGGATCACAAAAATATTAAAGAAGGAGTAAATAAGGATATTGATGATAAATCAAAGACAAAAAGGTCAGACCAGAGAGAAAGAATAGAGAAATAAGAAGAATAAGATAAAGTAAAAAAAGTATAAAATAAAGTAAATCTTAGAAGGAGATATAGAAAAAACAATAGCACAAAAGATGAATATTTGTGGGGGGATATTAATTCTGATAAATTATTTAAAGGAAAATGAATTTCAGAGATTTCATTTTTCAATTTTATTATTCTTTATTTTATATTTTTATCAACTACATTTAAAGAAATTTTAACATTTTTAAAAAATTTTGGGTGTTGAATTATCTTTCTTTATTCTCCTCTTCTCCCCTCCTTGAGGACATAATCATTTTGTATAGATTATGCATGTAAAATCATGCAAAACTTTTCTGCATTAGCCATGCTGCAAAAGAAAACGCAATCTTAAAAGAAAGATAAAGAAATTTTAAAAGACTGCTTCAATTTGCATTCAGATTCCACCAGTTCTTTCTCTGAAGGTGTATACCATTTTTCATTATATATCCTTCAGAACTGTCTTGGATCATTGTATTGCTGAAAATAGCTGTCATTCACAGTTGATCACCATACAACAGTGCTGTTTCTGTGTAAGATATTCTCCTGATTCTGCTCATTTCACTTTGTATCAATTAACATAAGCCTTCACAGGTTTTTCTGAATGAATCCTTCTCATCATTTCTTATAGTATAGTAGTATTGCATCACAATCATATACCATAACATATCCAGCCATTTCCCAATTAATGGGCATCCCTTCAATTTCCTTTTTTTTTTTTTGCTATCTAAAAAAGAACTGTTAAATATTTTTGTAAATTATGGTTCTTTTCCTTTTTACTTGATCTCTTTATGGTACAGACCTAGCAGTGGTATTGCTGAGTTAAAAAGTATGCACAGTTTTACAATCCTTTAAGCATGGTTGCATATTAAGTCAATCAGTTCTGATTTCTTATCATCAGTGGATCAATTCACAGCTCTGCCAACAGTGCATTAGTGTTCCTATTTTCCACATTCAACATTTGTCATTTTCTTTTTTTGTCATATTAACCAAATTGATAGATGTGATATGGTACATCAGAGTCATTTTAATGTGCATTTCTGTAATTTATATCATATTTTCATGACTTCAGAGACCATTGATTTGTTCTTCTGAAAACTGAATGTACATATACTTTGACCATTTGATAAATCCCAATTAATAATTTGGGAAATGACTTAAATTCTTATAAAATGGTCTCAGTTTTCTATATATTTGAGGAAAGAAGACTTTATCTGAGAAATTTGCTGAAAATCCCCCCCCAGTTTCCTTATTTCCTTGTAATATTGGTAACATTTGTTTTGTTTGTGCAAAGCATTTTTTTGATGTAATCATAATTATCTGTTTTATATGTTGTAATGTCCTCTTTCTCTAGTTTTGGCATAAATTCTTCTTTTAGCCCTAAATGTAATGTGTGTGATACTCCATGTTCTCCTAGTTTGCTTATATCACCCTCTAGGTGTAAATAATGTACAATTTTTGACCTTATCTACGTATATCATGTGAGATGTTTGTCTATACCTAATTTCTGTCAAGTTTCTTTCCAGGTTTTCCAGCAATTGTTTTTATATAGATTTTTTTTTGTTCTAAAATCTTGGATTTGGGGTTTGTCAAATTCTGGATTACTGTAATTATTTGCTACTGTGTTTTGCATACCTTTACTCTATTTCTTAGCCAGTATCAGATTGTTTTGATGATTACCATTTAGTAATGCAGTTTGAGATCTGGCAACACTAAGCCTCTTTGCATCACATTTTTTTTTCATTGATTACCTTAATAATCTTTGCCATTTGTTCTTCCAGATAAATTTTGTTATATTTTTTTCTAACTGTAAAATAATCATTTGGTAGTCTCATAGATATGGTACTTAATAAGTAAGTTAATTTTGGTAGAATTGTGATTTTTATTATGGTAGCTCCATATAGCCATGAGCAATTAATATTGGTCCAATTGTTTATATCTGATTTTGTTCATATGGAAAATGTTTTATGATTGTGTTCATATGGTTCCAGGATTTATCTCAACAGTTACCCTCCCAAGCACTTTATATTGTCTACAATTATTTTCAATGAAATTTCTCTTTCTACCTCTTGCTGCTGGACTTTGTAATAGAGAAAAATGCTGCTGATTCATGTGGGTTTATTTTATTCCTGCAGCCTTGTTAAAGTTGTTCATTATTTCAGCTACTTATTTATTTGATTCTCTAGGAATTTCTAAATATATCATCATATCATTTGCAAACAGTGACATTTTTGTTTACCCATTGAGTATTGTAATACCTACAATTTCTTTTTCTTATCTTATTGATAAAGCTAGGATTTCTAGTATAATATTGAATACTAGTAGTGATAATGGACATCCCTACTTCACCTCAATCTTATTGGGAAAGCTTCTAGTTTATCCTTCTTACAGAAAATGCTTGCATATGGCTTTAGAAAGATACTACTTACCATTTTAAAGAAAGCTTAATTAATTCCTATGATTTCCAGTGTTTTTGATAGGAATGAGTATTGTATTTTGTAAAAAAAAAAATTCTGTATCTATTTAGATAATCATAATATTTCTGTTGGTTTTGTTACTGATATGCTAATTATTTTCCTAATATTGAAACAGTGCATTCTGGATATAAATCCTACTTTGTCATAGCGTATGAATCTTCTGATATATTGATTTAATCTCCTTTAGAGTATTTTGTTAAAAAATGTTTGCATCAATATTCACTGGAAAAATTGGCCATAGTTTTTTCTCTCTTTTACTCAGTGCCATAATTGTGTCATAAAGGAAACTTGATAGGGCTTCTTCTTTGCCTATTTTCCCAAATATTTTATATAGTATTACAATTCATTTTTAAAGTGTAAAATATTATAATTAAATATTTGATAGAATATCAATATTTGATAGAATTTATTTGTGAATCACTCTGACCTTGGGGATTTTTTTTCTTAGTGAGTTCAGTGATGATTTGTTCAATTATTTTTTCTAAGATAAAGTGTTTTATGTAGAAACTTATCCTTTGACCATTTATCAATTGGAGAATAACTTGTATTCTTATAAATTTGATTCTGTTCTCTATATATTTGAGAAATGAGGCCTTTCTTAAAGACACTTGCTATAATTTTTTTTTTTCTGTTTTCTGCCTTCCAATCAAGTTTGGTCGCATTGATTTTATTTGTGCATAAACATTTTTTTTACTTTTATATAATCAAAATTATCCATTTTATATCTCACAGTATTTTTTATATCTTGTTTGGTCCTAAATTTTTCCCTTATCCATAAGTTCTGACAGGTAAATTATTTCTTGCTCTGTTATTTTGCTTATGGTATCAACCTTTAGGTCTAAATCATGTACCCATTTTGATCTTATCTTAGTATACAATGTGCATTGTTGATCTATACCTAACACCTTCCATATTCTTTTCTAGTTTTCAAGAAATTCTTGTTAAATAATAAGTTTTTGTCCCAAAACTTGGATCTTTGGATTTATCAAACACTAGATTACTATGATCATTTACTATGTGTTACATCCCTAATCTGTTCCAGTTATCCACCACTATATTACTTAGCCAGCAACAGATTTTTTGGGAAGTTTACTGCTTTATAATACAGATTGAGGTCTGGTATGCCTAGGGTAACTAACTTCTTATTTTTTTCACTGATTCCCTCAATATTCTTGACCTTTTGTTGTACCAGATTAATTTTGCTATGTTTTTTTTTTTCTGGCTCTATAAATAAATTCTTGGTAGTTTTCTTAGTATGGCATTGAATAAGTAGATTAATTTAGCTAGGATTGTCATTTTTGTTATATTAGTTTGGCCTACCCATGAGCAATTAATATTTCTCCAATTGTTTGACTAAATTAGTTGACATGTTCCATAAATGCTCATTTAAATGCAGAATGTAAATCCCTTGCCAATCCCCATTCAGTAAACCAATGTGTTCATTTTGCCCAAAACATGGGCAGATAAATCAGACAATAGAATTTCAGACAAGACAACTAAAGAATATTGATCTAAAGATTTAAATGAAAAATTAGCAAAAAGGAAACAGTACTATGTCTAAAAATTATCTCAAATATCACAATTATTCACAGCATCCAAATTGTTTTTAAACAAACAACATGACAATGTTTCAATTTGAGGAAAACAAATAGCATAACTATAGAAATAAAAAAAATAGTCAGTTGATTAGTATACAATCAGGCCCATACTATGAGATAGGCACTGTGCTAAGTACTGTGGGAAAAAAGGAATGTAAAAATGTGGCCCTTTGCCCCTAAAAATATTGCATTTGAATGTAGGAAATATCTTACAAATAAATATGTGCATACAAGATATATACCTTATAAATAGAATGTCATCTCAGAGGTAAGGTACTAGCAGCTGAGAAGAAAGGAAAATGCTTCAAAGGCATAATTTGAGCTTTTTTAAATTTAAATTTTATTGTTTTTAATATAGAGAATAAAACAAGCACTTCCATAATATAATACAATAAAAAAGATGATTTTACTTGAAATTTCAAATCTACTATTTCTCTTCTTATTCTAGTTACATTTATTTTGTTTGGGGGGAAAGTCTTTTCAATGTAATTGTAATTATAACTATCACTATATTTTTGTCAACTTCCCTATCCCTTATTTCATTAAGATTTTGCCCAGTAGCCATGATTGTAAAAAAGTAATTACTGTATTCTATCCTACTTTATTTTTAATGGTGTGATTTTTTTAGGTTCAGGTCACATCAGATCATTTATATTAACAAACTAGTGAGAAATCAAAACTACTTTATAATTATTTGAGCTTTTCTTTATCAAGAAAAATAATCTTAAAATTGGAAAAAGTGAAGCAAAGAAACTAGAGAGAATTTAAAAACTAAATAGATATAGGGATAGAATTAGGCACACATTAATTTGAGCAAACTCAGTACAGCGATGAAGTTACTTCCATTTATGATAGTAGAACCACTTTCAATAACCACTGTAAAGTCATGAATGACAAAAGATGTGCCAAAAAAAGGAGGTATATACTAATGATTTTCCAGTTTTCAAAGGAAGAAAAAAGGAACTTTCCAGAAACTATAGACCAAGAAACTTGAATATCAACCAGCAGCATAATTGTAGCTAAAATTATTTACAAAACAGATGGTTGTGAGCACACAGAGAAAAATAAACAATATAAGTGATCATTACTAAAATAACATGTGTTTCCTAAGAATTCAAATTAAAATAACCTCATTTTAAAAATGCTACTAGGTTTAAAAGATAAAGGAAATAAGATAAATATTATGTATCTTTAATTTTGCTGAGATCTGTCTCATGATAGTAATTCAAGTTAGATGGATAAATACAGGCTATATGAGAGCATAAATAGATGAAATAATAACTAATAAGACAACATATCTACAGACTATTAATTGATGGCTTAATATGAAATTAAAGAGAGATCTCTAGTTTGAGTGATATTATCCAATTTATTACTTAGCCCTCTCGTTTTTAAAAATTTATTTATGAATTTACTTTTATTTTACAACATTCATTTGCACAAACTTTTGAATTTCAAATTTTATCTCCTTCCTTTTCCCCTCCTTCCCTCTATGATAGTATGCAATCCATTATAGGTTCTACAAATACGTTCACATTAAACATTAGTCAAGTTGTAAAGAAGTATTATAACCAATGAAATGAACAAGAAAGAAAAAACAAAACAAAACAAAAAGGTGGAAAAAGCAAGTAATTTGCTTCAATCTGCATCCAGACTCTGTAATTCTTTCTCTGGCTATGGATAGCCCTTTCCATCATGAGTCTTTCGGAGTTGTCTTATAGCCTTGCATTGTTGAGTGGAGCCTAGTCTATCAAAGTTAGCCATCATAAATATGATGTGTCTATAATTGTGTATTATGTTTTCTTGGTTCTGCTCCCTTCATTCAGCATCAATTTATATAAGTCTCTCCAGGTTATTATGAAGTCTGTCAGCTCTTCATTTCTTTTTTTATTTACATAAATTTTTTGAAATGACATATTGTTTTTGCTTACTTTGCTTTCTTCCTTTATTTACTTTTGGTTTACAATGTTCAGTTCCACAATCCCGTGAGTCCCAAATTTTCTTCCCTTCCCTCTCCTTCCCCACCTCTTCCATGGTGGCATGCAATCCAATACAGGTTCTACAAATACCTTCTCCTTAAACATTAGTCAAGTTGTAAAGAAGGATTATAACTAATGGAATAAATGATGAGAAGGAAGGAACAAGACAAAACGAGAGAGAGAGAGAGAGAGAGAGAGAGAGAGAGAGAGAGAGAGAGAAAGGAGTTTGCTTCAATCTTGGAAGATATCGTCCAGGCTTTTTTTTTCATCTTGGCTTTACTATAGAACAATAAGTCTTAGGTTACCTCTCATGGATCTGTTTTCCAGGTCAGTTCTTTTTCCAATGAGATATTTTACATTTTCTTCTATATTTTCATTATTTGATTTTGTTTGACTAATTCTTGATGCCTCATGGTGTCATTAGCTTCAGTTTGTCTAATTCTGATTTTTAGTGAATTGTTTTCTTCAGTTAGTTTTTGAACCTCCTTTTTTCATTTGTTCAGTTTTTACTTTTAAGGAGTTATTTTCTCCATTTAGATTTTGTACTTCCTTTCCAATTTGACAAATTTTACTGTTTAAAGAGTTATTTTCTTCAATGAAATATTTTTTTTCCATTTTGCTAATTGTATTTTTAAAATAATTGTTCAGCTTATCTTCTAAGTCTCTAATTTGGCTTTTAAAACCCTTCTTGAGGTCTTCCAAGAATGTTTTTGGGTTTGAGACCAAGTCATATTCCCTTGTGAGGTTTCAGATGTGGGTATAGGGTCAATATTGTCCTGTTTTAAATTTGGTTCTTCTTGCTCATCATAATAGGATTCTATAGTCTTTGTCTTTCCAATTTGTTTGTTTGCCCATTGTGACTGCCTATTTCCTGACTTTTAAAGTGGATCTCTGCTACTGGGGTACAGAGAGTTCTGACCCACATTTCTTATGCTTGGAGTTAAGGGCCTGGTTATAAGCTTTGTGTGTTGTTACCTCATAGTGCCTAGACTGAGGTCAAGGCCAGTACTTTTGGCATTTCCCCAGGGCTGCACTGAACCTCACAACATAAAGTGTAGGGGAGGGATGGTTTGGGCACTTCAGGATTCTGCCTCTGCACCCATGGGCTAGAGTTGAAACAGGCTCAGGCACAGGTGAGAGGGGCCATGCTGGTGTATGTTGATTGCTCTGGTTGTGCAATGGTGCATGTGGGATTCTGGTTTTGGCAAAATATCCTCTGTGTTTTTCAAGGTCAAAAAAGGGAGGGGGATGTGAGCACCTAGGGCTTACTCCACCTTCTTGGCTCCAGGAAATTCAGGTAGGTGATTTTTAAACTTCTAGCTTGAGGGCTAATAGCCCCAGGAGTGGCTACTGATATTTCCACAGTCCCTGAACTTGGCTCTTACGCAGCTCTGACAGACCCCTGTCCTAAGGTGAGAGGTCTAGGAAAATGACTGGGGAGTTTTGATATAATTGTTGTTGTTGACATTATTTAGAGCCATAAGAGTTTGTCAAGTTTAATACCTACCTTTAGCAAATAATTTGCTAAACAGATACCACAAAAAGTTCTAATATAGAATAGGCCTATTTCATAACAAATTATTCAAAACAGTATTTATTTTTAGTGGTAGCAAAGAATGTGAAACCAAATACATACCCATTTCCTGGGGTATGGCTAAGAAATTTTGGTATCTGAATTTAATGGAATATTACTATACCACATCAAATAATGAATATGAAGACTTCATATTCATTGGACTCTTAATTGGAAGATTGAATTGAAGATTAAAATACTTACATGAAGTGAATAAGGACAGAAGAATTAAAACAATAAATCCAATAGCAACCATAATGTGGATGGAAATAACAATAAAAATCTAAAACAAAAATAAAAATAAAAACATCAAAGTAAAAGCTGTACAATTATGATGACCATATTTTATCTGGAGAACAGTAAATTAAGCTTCTTCCTCCCTTTTATTGCCTAGATGGGATCTATGGTTGAGGAATATTATATACACTGTATGATAGAAGCTATTTACTGGTTAATTTTGCTAAGCTGCTTTTTCTTCTTTCTTTTTAAAAGGAATTATTTTTACAAATAATGTCTCTGTAGATGAGGAAGGAGTAGGACATATACAGAAACAAATATCATGCAAAACAAAGCGCATCAATAGAAACAAAATACATTTTTTTTCATGACATAGTCTGGCCTAAGCAAGCAACCCATCAGTCTATGCCGATTTTGGGTTCCAATAATAACTAAATATAAATTGAACAAAGTAATTTACATATCTTTGTCTTTAAAGCTTAGGGGGAAAATTATTGCAAAAAGCAGTAAAATCTTATCCTCATCACTCATTACTTTCTCAGATCTCTGAATCCTTTTAATTCAGTCAGTTCATCTGCAAAACAAGAAAATGATGATAGGTCTGAGTGACCCATTAGTGAAGTCACTTTCATTCCATGGCCATGAATAGCATACTTTTGGTCCTGGACAGTCATATTGTAAGTGTCTATTTTTCATCACAAAGAAGATTTGGTGTAAAAAAAAGTATATTATTTGATGGGAACCTACTATAGTAAGACCTTTCCTAATGTTTATGAATTAATATAATCATTTTTCTGTGGAAAGGACAGAACCAGAGAAAACACAAACCATTGTTGCTTTGATTCCTTCATCCTCCTAGCTTGAGAATTGCTATTTTTTCCTTTGAAACAATGAAACTAAAAACTACTTACTAGTTAACAGTCTATTAAGTGATTGTGAATAGCACATAGCATTTGCCTCTTTGGCATGATAAAATATCACACTAGGAATGAAAGTATGTGTGTAGAGTATATTTTAACTTTAAATGAAATGTTAAATGTGTGTTTACCCTTACACTAATAGAGCTGTCACTTGAAATACATATGGAAGGTAACAGTTAAATTTTACTTTTATCAAGAGAGAGATTTCCAGGGCACCATCTGCTTACTAATACTACCTAACAAAATTAAGATTGCCATTTTTTTAGGCAATTATCAAGTGATGTTACTCCATGGAAAAGCAACACTTTTTCATGTTCCATATTCCTTCTGAAAATAAAGGAACAATTTTATGTAATGGAGAAGCTGTCACACAAATAGAATGTGATTTTCATTTTCAAACCAGTTCTCTCTTTTCAAAAAGGAAGGAATCACATTCCATTCTGCATTACACTGACTGCATTAAAGCATGGTTGGTTACTCACCTATACAAAGCTGCAGGTTTATGCCAGATGAAGCCAACCTAGAGGTAGGATTTTTCAAGATTTATAGAGGCAGCACAATAGTTCAGGAGTTGTTTTCCTTTGAGATTATCACAAGCATTAGGGGATGAAGAAATCAGATCATAGGATTTAAAAATTAAAACCCAGAATGAAAAATACCTCAAATTAAAAACAAGGAGCTTTGTTGATTATTCTTCCATAACATTTCCATGAAAACAAGAGATTTGTAGTTATCCTCCAACAAAAATCAAGCAAAATGAGAACCAAATAGAAGCTTTCGTAAAAGGAAAACATGCAATCAAAAATGTCTCTGATATCCAACTACCTCAATTCTGATTGCTTTTGCAACAGTCATGTAATTTGAAAAGAAAATGAAGAAAAAAGAGATGGCAATAATATTCTGCTGAGAGAATGTCAAAAATCTTGCAAATATTCTCTAGAAACATCTATATTGGTTTGTTAGTTGTATGCTGGGGCAAAAAAGGCCAAAACAAAATAACTAATAGATTATATATTAGTTACTATGAGGAAAGCACTGACTTGTTTGCAAAAAAAAAATTAAAAAGAGAAAGGTAGACAAGGGGTATTAAAAAAGTTATGATGATACAAGATCATTTCTACTTTCAGGTACTTTATTTTGTGATTTACATATGTCTCCAACAAACCTTCACACTAGAAGTAAACTAAAAAGAAAACACAAGGTCTGAGCATATTCAAAGTGTTTATATTACTTTAAACCAGTCTTTTCTGAATTATGGGTAAAAGATTTAGATTTTTTACCTTCTCCTACCCTTACTCCCAAAATGATGTTGATTTTTTGGGAAAATTATTCATAGAAACAAAATTAACTTGTTAGAAATAGATTGCACCATTACCAATATCTTCCCTCCTGATTGGCAGGGGTGACAGCTTACTATTTAATTTTCTTCATTGTCCTGTAACTTCTTGGTCCCACCATTTCCTTTTTATTTAGAAGTGAAACTAATAACCAGAACATACTAATATAATACATGGTAGTTTTATACATTCTAAAAATGAATTTAGAGGGAGCTAGCCCCTTCATACACAATCAGTGATTTCATGGTCGACTTCAAAAGTATGGAGGGAGAATTGCAGGGGGGGGAAGAAGAGGGTTATATCATCAGATGTTGATGTCACTTTCAGAGACACAGCTTCTAAAACATATTGCAATCCCAGAAGCCCATCAGCTTTGTCTGACTTGGCATTATTATTCCTGGAACTCTAGTTCCCTATGTAAATGGTCTCTGAATATTTTATTGTTAATGATTTTATTCCTTAAAACTAAGATCCTACAGATAATTTTTTTCTTCCCCTCCTCCCAATAGTATCAAGTTACCTTTATTCTGGGAATTATCTTGACTATATAGTACTCAGGAATTTCTAAGTGCTCTGATCAACTGGGTTGAAAGATTTTTTATAAATTCAAAGTATGTTCATATCCTGCTACAGTATCAAGGCAATGTGGACCATTTAGTGAATAAAGTCTGCAGTCAGTTTTTGCACATAGTTACTGAGCACTATTTACACCTACATAGCTTTTGAATGGGTGATTTTATTTGTCCTTTCAGTGTGAAGTAATTACATGGAAGCTTTATTCTGAGAATTTTCCAACATGCTCTTAAAAGAAGAGGGATAAAGCCACATCACTGTTAGCAACAAAGGTAAACAGTTTGTCAAACCATGTCTGTCACTGAAGGAGATTTTATAAAATTACAAGATTGGAGGTTTCTACATTACCTGCATGACTTAAAACCTAAAGTAGGAAGGAATGTAGTCAGCTCAACAAATTCCCATAAAACATGAAAAATAATACTGAGGATTTGAAGGGAATAGATGTTCCAAATGTGAGCAGAAAAGAAAATGAATAACTGCACCAAATTTTTACATGGTCTATAAAAATAGGGAAACAGAGAGAACTTCAAGAAATTTTTTTCTCTTAAAGTCTGGTAAGAGCAAATAATTGAGAAATACTGCAATGTTTATGACAAGGAAATTGTTGGCAAAGTTGAGAGATGGAGAAGGAATTAAAATTCTCATAAGGGCCTCAAAAGAGTATTAAATATGGGTTGCTTGCATAAAAATGAGGAAATAACCATTCAGGCATGAAAAATGACTATTGTTTCTCTGCTATTTCTAATAATTATATAATCAAGCATCAAGCAGTAGCTTGTTTACATTATATATATATATATATATATATATCATATATTCTAATCCTTAATGTTATGATCTGAAATGTAAAGTCCTGAAAGTAAGACTGTTCATTACAAACTGTACATAAAGGACTTTGAAAGGCTCTTCTGACATTTAAAATGAACTATTCATTTTTCTTGGAGTGCTCGTAACAAAGCAAAAGTGTTGGACACTGATAAAGAAATTAAAGATCATTCTATGTATGGAGTATTTGAAAAGCAGGGAAAGCAATCAATGCCCAAAGAAAGTACTTTTAAGAAGCCAATTCTTTTTTTTTTTTTTACTTTTTTTTGGAAGGCAGTTGGGGTTAAGTGACTTGCTTAAGATCACATGACTAGTTTTTGCGTTAAGTGTCTGAGGCCGGATTTTAACTCAGGTACTCCTGACTCCAGGGCCGGTGCTCTATTCATTGAGCCACCTAGCCACCCAAAGAAGTCAATTCTTATAGAGAAGTTTCAATATTC
Organism: Petaurus breviceps papuanus; assembly: GCF_028583685.1. Lineage (NCBI taxonomy): Eukaryota > Metazoa > Chordata > Mammalia > Diprotodontia > Petauridae > Petaurus > Petaurus breviceps. Next base: position 35,778,312 of record NW_027187391.1, read on the forward strand.
TCTCTTTTTCCCAAAGTTTAATTTATTTATTTTTATTTTTCAGCATTCATTTCCACAAGAATTTGAATTACAATTTTTTCTCTCCCCATCTTTCACCTACCCCCACCCCAAAATAACATGCCTACTGAATACCCCTTCCCCAATCTGCTCTCTCTTATATCCTCCCCCTTCACCTCCCTAACTTTCTAGTAGGGCTAGATGGGTTTCTATACCCCAGTACCTGTATATCTTATTTCCTAGTTGCATGTAAAATTTTTTTTTAAACATTTGGTTTTAAAACTTTGAGTTCCAGATTTTTTTCCCCTTCCTCCCTCCACACCTACCCCCACTGGGAAGATAAGCAATTCAATATAGATTGTGCATGTGTAGTTAACCAAATCAATTCCATAGTAGTTATAGTGTGAAAGACTAACTATATTTCCTTCCATCCTATCCCCCCCCCACTTAATCTATTTTCTCTTTTGACTCTATTCCTTTTCAAAAATGTTTGCTTCTAACTATCCTCTCCCCCAATCTGCCTTACCTTCTATTCCCCCCACACACACTCTTATCCCTTACTCCCCTATTATCCTGTAGGGTAAGATACCCAATTGAGTGTATATGTTATTCCCTCCTTAGACCAAATTCAAAGAGAATCAAGTCGTCCTATTCCTTTTCACCTTCCTGCTCTTCCCCCACATTTTTTTCCCATTTTTCAAATGCTTTATTAACTTCTGATTTACATCACTCATTTCTGCCAGATTTTGAGTTACACATTTTTTCTCCGTTTTTCCCATACCCACCACCCCACAGTCCCACAGGATATCCCCTCCTCCAATCTGCTCTCTCCCATATCTTCTCCCATATCCCTTTAGACTTTTCCAGTAGGGCATGGTGGATCTCTTTACCCCAGTGCCTGTATATCTTATTTCCCAATTACATATAAAATAGTATTATTAACAGTATATATATTTAAACATTTGATTTTAAAACTTTGATTTCCAGATTCATTCCCTTCCTCCCTTGTCACCCACCCTTACTGGAAAGGTAAGCAGTTCAGTATAGGTTTTTATGTGTAGCTTATGCAAAACATTAACATAGTTGATATATTGTAAAAGACTGATTATATTTCCCTCCCTCCTATCCCACCTCCCACTTGTGCTCTTCTCTGCTTTGATCCTGTCCCTTTTCAAAAGTGGGTGCTTCCAACTTCCCTCCCCCCCAGCCTACCCTCCCTTTCATCATCCCCCTTCTTATTCCCTTTCCCCCTATTCTCCTGGAGGGTGAGATACCCTATTTAGTGTATATTTCATTACCTACCCAAGCCAAATTCAAAGAGAATAAGGTTGACCCATTCCCTTTTGCCTTCCTATTCTTCCCCTCCCTTGTAACCATTTTCCCTTGCCTCTTCTATATGAGATAGCTTACCCCATTCTGTCTCTCCCCATCTCCTTTCATTACATTCCTCTCTCACCTCTTAATTTCTCCTTTTAAGTATCATCCCTTCCTGTTAAATTGGTCCTGTGCCCTCTATCAATGTATACCTGTAACCATATATACACACATTCACATATTTATTCATATATCCGTATACCCTCCGTTACAGACACACACACATTACATATATATATATATATATATATGTGTGTGTGTGTGTGTGTGTGTGTATATATATGTATATATATACATATATATATATATATATATAAATTCCTTCAACTATTTTAATACTGAGAAAAGTCTCATTAGTTACAATTATTGTTTTTCCATGTAGGAATGTTAATAGTTCTACTTTGAAAATTTCCTTATGATTTCTTTTCCCTGTTTACCTTCTCAAGCTTTTCTTGCTTCTTGTATCTGAATGTCAAATTTTCTATTGAACTCTGGGTTTTTCAGCAAGAATGCTTGAAAGTCCTCTATTCCACTAAATGACCATATTTTCCCCTGAAACATGATACTCAGTTTTGCTGGGTAGGTGACTCTTGGTTTTAATCCCAGCAAAGCCCTCCAGAATATCATATTCCAAGTCCTTTGATCCCTTGGTGTAGAAGGTGACAGATCCTGTGTTATCCTGATTGTGTTTCCACAATATTCAATTTTTTTTCTCAGCTGCTTGTAATATTTTCTCCTTGATCTGGGAATTTCAGAACCTGGCTGTAATATTCCTAGTAGTTTTCTTTTGGGGATCATTTTCAGGAGGTGATTGGTGGATTCTTTCAATCTCTATTTTGCCCTCTGGTTCTAAAACATCTGAGTAGTTTTCCTTGAGAATTTCTTGGAGTATGATTTCTAGGTTCTTTCTTTGATCAAGGCTTTCAGGTATTCCAATAATTTTTAAATTATCTCTCCTGGATCTATTTTCTATATCAGTGTTTTTCCAATGAGATATTTTACATTGACTTCTATTCTTTCATTTGTTTGGATCTGTTTAATAGCACCTTGATTTCTCATAAAGTCATTAGCAATACACACTGTCACACTGGTCACCCCCATACCACCACCCAAGACTGATCCACATCCAAGAAGGACAAAGCAAGAGTGATTACTTTCTGAATTGTCACTCGATTCCCCTACAATCTGCAGGCCAGGAGCACTGGAAACAGCTATGCTACAGTGGCTGCAGCCCTCACACCTCCTCTGCTTCTCACTCTGGGGGCAACCGCTGGACTGTGCTCCCCCTGTTCCAAACAAAGTTCTACACTGACCTTTTACTTTGTCTTTGGCATTTGTGGATTGAGAAGTCTGGAAACCTCTACAGCTGCTGGTGATTTACTATTGTGAATTGCTCCAGTCAGGGCTGTTTGGGGCCACCCTGGGGCTAAAACCTCAGTTCAGTCAGGACTGAGATCCACTCCCAGCATGCTGTGATGGACTATGGACCCTTCATGCCAGCCTACTGGGCTTTCTTCAGTGTGAGATTTGTTTCTCTCAGTCACTTTGTGGGTTCTGTAGCTCTAAAGTTTGTTTAGAGTAATTTTTAAAATGTATTAGAGAAGGTGGTAGCTGGGGCCACTCAGAAGTCCTGTTTCTACTCCCCCATCTTAAATCTCAATATTTTCAAAACTATTGTTTTAATTTTGACACAAACCGGAAAACATTTTGCAACTATTACCACACTGAATAGCTGATTATGTTTCCCCACCCAGTCTGTTATGGGATACTTAAATAATTCAAAATGCTGAACCATTAGGTACAGAAAGAGAGAAAGACATCAGTTAGTTTCATATACTCCCCACCACACTATTTTTCTAGAGATGTCTGAAATGCGCTCTTCCTATCCTTTTATTTAATTCACTGCTAGGAAGAAATTCAAGGAGCTATTCTTGGTCTGCTCTGTGCCTGGTTCCAGATGACCCTCTGTCCTCAAAGAAATTCTGGGAAATGCTTTTAGGACCCTGACCAATCTGAAGAATTCCTAGCAGTCAGGGGTAAATAATTAAAAAAAAAATTCTAGAGACAGGATTATATAAAAGCTTCCTGCAATTCAACTTATACTTTTGAGAATTTGGGCCCAAAGAGGACACACCAGTGAAATTCTGAGCGGCAGGGAAAAGAAAGCACTAACCTGTGGCAAGCCTAAGTAAAAGCTTTCATTCATTCCTTTTTAAGATACATACATACATATATATATATATATATATATATATATATATATATATATATATATA
>NW_027187391.1:35781968-35788746 GCF_028583685.1 Petaurus breviceps papuanus
TATATATATATATATATATATATATATATATATATATATATATATATGAGATCACTAAATATTCTTCATGATTACAACTTATACATGATTACAACTTGTTATAGTTTGGAATCTGGTACTGGTACACTGCTTTCCTGCATTTTCTCCCATTGATTCCCTTGATAGTCTTGAGCTTTTGTTTTTCCAGATGAAATTGAATATTCCTTTATCTAAGTATATAAAAGAATTCTTGGGCAATTTAATTGATATGACATTGAATAAGCAAATAAATTTAGGTACAACAGTTATTTTTTATTATAATGGCTTGGCCAATCAATAAGCATTTAACATTTTTTCAATTATTTAGATCTCTTTTTCTGTGAAAAGTGTTTTGTAATTATGTTCATATTGTCCATGAGCTCATCTTGGTACATAGAAACCCAAATATTTTACATTATCTAAATTTATTTAAATGGAATTTCTTTATCTTTTCCTTATGGATTTTGTTGGTAGTAAGTAAATAAAAGATAATGACTTGTATGAATTTATTTTATGTCCTGCAATTTTGCTAAAATTGTTCATTGTTTCAACTAGCTTTTTAGTTGATTCTTTATAATTTTTTATTTTTTATTTACTTATTCTCTAGGTATAGAATCATATCATCTGCAGAGAGTGATAATTTTGCATCTTCATTACCTGCTTTTATTTATCCAATTAGCCTTTCTTGTTTTATTGCTACAGCTAACATTTCTAATAAAATATTGAATAATAGTGGGGATAATGGACATCCTTGTTTCACTCTTGATCTTACTGGTAAAGTATCAAACTTATCTTTATTACCAGTAATGATTGGACTTGATTTTAGACAAACATTTCAACAATTTTACTATTTTTCTAGTGTTTTCAATAGAAATATCCTGTTCCTCCTCTAAAGTTTGTTTTGCTTCTGACCACTGCTTCCTTTTATTTTTCCTACTTTTATTACCCCATCTTTTCTTATCTCCTCCTCCTACTTCCATACTGAGGAAGATAGATTATTTTTATACCCAATTGGTTGTTTATAAATATACACACAAACATATATATGCATACATACATACAGGTAAGTAGCACAATGGGTAGAACACTAGGGTTGAAGTCAGAAAGACTCCTTTTTTGAGCTTAAAGCTGGACTCAGACACTAGATATGTGATTGTAAGCAAGTCATTCAATTCTGCTTCATTTTCCTCATCTATAAAGTGAACTAGAGAAGGAAATGACAAACTACTTGAGTATCTTTGCGAAGAAAACCCCAAATAGCATCATGAAGGATCAGACAAAATTGAAATGACCAAACAACAAAAATCATAGCATATGTATATATTTATGTATGTATGTAGGTATGTGTGAATTTATCTATCTATCTATCCATCTATTTCCCCCTCTTTGAACCAATTTAGACACAAGTTTCAAACATTACCCACCTCACACCATTTCTCCCTTCAATGTAAAAGCTCTTCCTCGCACACCTCTTTAACATGATAAACATTTCCTAATTATGTCTTTTCCTTTCCCCTTTTCCCAATGCACCCTATTTTTCTGACCTCTTCATTTTTAAAATTTATCTCCATAAAACTGACATAAAATGACTTGCTGTCATAACTTCTGTGTAGAATCTTTCAAATTGCCCTAACCATAATAAAGTTATTTTAAATAGTATTTTCCCAATTATATATAAAATAGATTTTAACATTCACTTTTGTAAAATTTTGAGTTCAAATTTTCTACCAGTTAGATGATTTTTAGTTGAAGTTTTAGCTCCTTTGCCCTCCAGAATATCAAGTTCCATGAAATCTGATACTTTAATGTTACAGCTGCTAAGTGCTGTTCGATCCTGACTATTTTTCCTCAATATTTAAATTGTTTATTTTTGGCTATTTGAAATTTTTTTCTTCTCTTGTGTGTCCTAGAATTTGTCATGTTCCTGGGAGTTTTTATTTTGGCATCTCTTTTTGGGGGTGATCAAAAGATTTTTTCAATTTCTATTTTAATTTCTAGTTTTATATATATATATCACATTCACTTAGTTCAGGGGAAAAAGTCAGTACCTTGAACTTCAGAAAATACAAACAGAAATTATAAACAGACAAGAAATATAGACAGAGAAAATAACAGAATTCAACAGGCCAATACAGGACTTCTAGCTGTCTTATCATTACATGCATATATATTTACCAGAGAGAAGCACCAACATCTTGGTTTTGAAAGCCAGGGATTCAATGGCTACCAGAGTTTCATCTGGCCAAATCACAACTCTTTCCATTAGCCAACCTCAAAGCAAAATCTCACCTCAGAGGATACATATACTTCTTCAGGACCAGAGGATATCACAAAATGTGTGACCCACTGCCTAATTACAAAGTGACAAAAGGTGTAGGCCTTCCTGAAAAACAAGCCTTCATCCCCCACCCCACCCCCAATCAAGCCCCTCCTGTTGGGTTCCACTTGAGGGCCATTAAGTGGCAGGGAAGATCTTCAAATTTCCTTCCCATTACAGGGTCTGGCAGCTGGGGCTACACTGAGCCATATGTGGGGTTCCAATGTTGGCATTTGCTTACTTGCTTATCACCACACTATGGTTCAGGGCATCCTAATGGCTTGCTGAAGGAGGGTCTCCTTCTGGCTTGTTTCAACACTTCCTGTCCTTGATCACACTCCCCTTTTACTCAAGTGAGACAGACCTTTCCTGCTGACCTTACAGGTTTCTTGGGCTAGAACATTGTTTCACCCCATCTTTTCTCGAAGTCCATTTCTGGGTGCCATTTCATAGTTGTTTTTGGATGAAAATGGGATAGTTCAGGTAGATTCCTGATTATTCTTCCATATTGGCTCTCCTGTACATGCTTTTTAAATTTAGTTAGAGAGCTGCTTGAACATTCATATCTGTCTCGTTAGGCAACTTCCAATTTTCTTCCTCATCAAAACTACTTTTATTTGTGTCTTAAGATTTTCATTCTTGAGATATTTTCAATTATATTTTGGATTAATTCTTTTGTAAAATTCCAGATCCTGAGATCTTACTTATTATTTTTCAAAATCCTCTCAAATCTCCAACAAATCTATTGCACTCTCTAAGCAAGACCAAATAGCCTTTCCTTTAGCATGAAAAATTCACATGGAGTCATATTTTTTCCCTCAAAATTCTTAACATTTCAACCTCTGCAAATAATTCTTCCTTCTTGTAAAACTCAGATCCAACAAATAATTTCCACTTTTTGGTTCCTCCCTTTTTTGAAAGATGGCATAATCATTAATAGCCAGCCAAAAAATTATTAGCTATTTTACTTTTATCAGAGAGGAGTACTAAGATACCCAGATAAGTGAATTCCCACATAGTTACTTTATCATACCTCTATTTGGTCCTTCTGGTCTGTTTACAGTACATGTGTTTTTGTCTCCTGGTTCAGATAATCTATACTATCTATTGATTATACCATTTGATTTTCCCTCTATTGCTTGAAAAGCAAATACTCATGGGGCAGAGCCAAGATGACAGAGTAAAAGCACAAACTTGGTGTCAGCTCTGGCTCTAACCACTTCTAATATCTGTAAAAAATGACTCTAAACAAATTAAAAAACTACAGAACCCACAAAGAGAAAGAGAAACAAATCTCCTGCTGAAGGCAGCCTGGTAGGACAACAGGAAAGGTCTATCATAGCACATTGGGAGCCAAGTGCAGTGCCCTAGGAGCTGTAGTTCTGGACCCAGGGTGACCCAGAAGGGCCAGAGCAGACTTCAGAAGAGTGAATGATTGGTATCTGTAGTGGTTTCCAGACTTCTCAACCCATAAATCCCAAAAAGAAAGTGAAAGGTCATTCTGGAACTCTGTTGGAACAGGGGAGGACTGAAGAGCTAGGTCTGGCTCCTACCCCCAGAGCGAAAAGTGGCAGAGGTTCAGTGGCTGAAGTTACTGCCCTGTGGCTGCTTCCAGAGTTCCTGGACTGCAGATTGTAGGGGGACCAAGTGACCATTCAGAGGATAATCACTCTTGCTTTAACCTGCTTAGATCTGGAACCCAATCTTGGGTGGTGCTCCTGGGGAGTGTGGCCAGTGAGGCAGAGCTTGTGGGGGTTGCAGAGAGGGTGCCCAACTAATAACTCTGTCACCCAACTAATACCTCAGGCAGCTGTGAAAGCCCCAGTGACTGGGACACAGCTCTTTCCACTCTAGAAGCAGAGTTCTAACATGGCAAAGAGTTCAAAAGTCAAGTAATTGGCTGCCAATATGAGCAAGCAGAGGAAGCACAATCAGACCATGCAATCCTTTTTTGGAGACAAGAGGGATCAAAGCATAGAACTGGGGGAGGACAATGAAGTCATAACTCCATCATCAAAAGCTACCAAGAAAAATATGAACTGATCACAGGCCATGGAGGAGATCAAGAAGAATTTTGAAAATAAAGTAAGAGAAGTGAATGAAAAACTGGGAAGAGAAATGAGAACGATGCAAGAAAATCAAGGAAAATGAGTCTACAGGCTGCTAAAGGAGACCCCTAAGATACTGAAGAAAATAACACCTTAAAAAGAGACTAACTTAAATGGCAAAAAAGGCCCCCAAAAAAAGCCAATAAGGAGAAGAATGCTTTAAAAAGTTGAATTTGCCAGATGGAAAAGGAATTTCAAAAACTCACGGAAGATAATAATTTATTTAAAACAAGATTGGAGTAATTAGAAGCTAATGACTTTATGAGAAATCAAGATACTATAAAACAGATCCAAACAAATGAAAAAAGAGAAGGCAATGTGAAATATCTCATTGGAAAAACTACTGACCTGGAAAATAGATCAAGGAGAGATAATTAAAAAATTATTGGTCTCCCTGAAAGCCATGACCAAAAAAAGAGTCTAGACAAGATTTTTTCAAGAAATAATCAAGCAAAATTTCCCTGATATTCTAGAACCAGAGGGCAAAAGAGAAATTGAAAAAAAATCATCTTTTGCCTCTTGAAAAAGATCCCAAAAAGAAAACTCCTAGGAAAATTATAGCCAAATTCCAGAGTTCTTGGATCAAGGAGAAAATAGTGCATGCAGTCAAGAAGAAATAATTTGAGTGTTGTGGAAAAATAGTCAGGATAACAAGGGCTACCAACTTTTACATTAAGGGATAAAAGGGCTTGGAATATTATATCCCAGAGGTCAAAGGAGCTAGGATTAAAACCAAGAAATCACCTACCCAGCAAAAATGAGTGTAAGACTTCAGATAAAAATATGGGCATTCAATGAAATTGAAGACTTTCAAGCATTCTTTTATTTTAATTTTTCAAATGCTTTATTAACTTCTTATTTACATCATTCATTTCTGCCAGATTTTGAGTTATAAATTCTCTGCCCATTTTTCCTCTACTGTAATGTAATACCAAGCAAAGGCAACTTCCCAGGTTCAAAATACCAGCATAGGTGCTCTCTATTTTATTTCAGTAACAAACCCAGAACAGAGAAGATCAAAACATGACATCATTCAAAATACAGCATTTACTAAGTGTGATTAAATCATCTCCAAGGCCTACCCCACCCCAGGACTTTCCAATCATTCAATCAATTACAAAGTCTCTGTTCCAAATACTTCTCCACCCCTAGGCTATACCTTAATTAAGTCCACCACAAAGCCCCTCTTCTCAAATGGAGATTAGTTTCCAAACATAAGTAAAATACATTCATTTGCTCAACCATAGAACACAAAAAGGTCAAAAGTTCCCCACCCCTGGATCACAATTGAATCTACCCCAGAGTTACATCAAGTTTAAACACAGCACTTAATACCCAAATGGAGGTCTTTTCTTCATCTTGACACGAGGCAAGTTCTCAGCAATCTTAGTTCCTGGAGAGACAAGGCTTAGCAAGGCCATAAGATACATTGCCAGTCCCTTCATGAATTTATCCTCTGTCTGTAGAACAGTCCTAGAACCCCTGAACACATTAGCAAAGCCCTCTCCCAGGATTTCTGTAAACATACAACAAGAAAATCCTTCTTCAGGGCTTCTGAACCAACAGAAAGGCTCCCAGACCCCTGCAACAACAGCACTGTCCTTCACCAGTGGACAGTATTCATTCTGTCTGCCGGACAGTCTCCAGACCCCTGCAACAACAGTACTGTCCCTCACCAGTGGACAGTATTCACTCTCAGTACTGTCCCTCACCAGTGGACAGTATTCACTCTCTGTCTGCAGGACAGTCTCAGGCCTTCTTAACCAAATGCCAGGTTCCAGGACTTCTTCAACAGGACAGTCTTTCACCAGTGGACAAATCTGGCAAAATAACATCAAAACAGACAGACAAAGTACCAGCAAAACAGCCATGTCTCCTCAGTCCTTGGCAGCTCAGGGGGCAGGTCTCAAAAGTCCAGGGCAATTCAAAGCGGCCACCAGCAATTCTCTTAGTCTCTCTCCACGAGGTGCAGCTTCCAAAAAAGAACTTCCGCCTCTCTCTTGTCTCTCCAAATCTACATCACCAGCTCCTCCCACTTCAGGACTTTCTTTTCACATCAACAAGCCCATCCCACAGGTGGGATTAACAAACTCTGGGTTTTAATACAATCAATTTGAAAACCAAGCCAATACAGGGGAATCTTTAATTGCCATTACTATCACATCTACCCACAGCCCCAAAATAGCAGTCCAACAAGACATCCCCTCCTCCAATCTGCTCTCTCCCACATTTTCTCCCATACCCGTTTTGTCTTTTCCAGTGTATCTCTATGCCCCAGTGCCTGTATATCTTATTTCCCAATTGCATGTAAAATTATATATATATATATATATAT
>NW_027187391.1:35788846-35804322 GCF_028583685.1 Petaurus breviceps papuanus
ATATATATATATATATATACATATTTCTGTATATATATATATATATATTTCTGTATATATATATTTCTGTAAACATACAACAAGAAAATCCTTCTTCAGGGCTTCTGAACCAACAGAAAGTTTCCCAGACCCTTGCAACAAGAGCACTGTCCTTCACCAGCGGACAGTATTCACCCTCTGTCTGCAGGACAGTCTCAGTAGCTCTGAAACAACAGAAAGGTTCCTAGACCCCTACAACAACAGCACTGTCCTTCACCAGTGGACAGTATTCACTCTCTGTCTGCAGGACAGTCTCAGTAGCTCTGAACCAACAGCCAGGTTCCAGGACTTCTTCAACAACAGGACTGTCTTTCACCAGTGGACAAATCTGGCAAAACAACATCAAAACAGACAGACAAAGTACCAGCAAAACAGCCATGTCTCCTCAGTCCTTAGCAACTCTGGGGGCAGGTCTCAAAGCCCAGGGCAATTCAAAGTGGCCCTCAGCAATCCTCTCAGTCTCTCTCTGCCTCCACGAGGGTGCTGCTTCCAAAAGTTCTTCTGCCTCTCTCCTGTGTCTCCCCAAATCTACATCACCAGCTCCTGCCAATTCAGCACTCTCTTTTCACATCAACAAGTCCATCCCACAGGTGGGATTAAAAAACTCTGGGTTTTAACACAATCAATTTGAAAACCAAGCCAATACAGGGGAATCTTCAAATGCCATTACTATCACACCATCTTGACTCCTCAAGCATTGTTAATGAAAAAAGCAGAGCTGAACTGAAAATTTGACTTTCAAATGCACTAAGCAAGAGAAGCATGAAAAGGTAAACAGGAAAAAGAAATCATAAGGAACTTGTTAAAGTTGAACTGTTTACATTCTTACATGGGAAAATGATAATTGTAACTCATGAGACTTTTCTCAATATGAGGAAAGTTGAAGGGAATATATATACATATATATGTATATATATATTCATATATGTATGTATAGGAGGGTGTATGTGTGTATAAATATATATGTGAGTGTGTGTGTATGTGTGTACATGTATACATAGACAGAAGGCACAGAATAAGTTGAACATGAAGGGATGATATCTAAAAAATAAAATTAAGAGGTGAGAGAAGAATATATTGGGAGAAGGAGAAAGGGAGAGATAGATTAGGGTAAATTAACTAAAAAAGGGGGCAAGAGAAAACTGTTACAATGGAGAGGAAGAGCAGGAAGGTGAAAGGGAATGGGTCAACCTTACTATCAATGAATTTGGCTTAAGGAAGGAAAAATATACACATTCCATTGGGTATTTTACCCTACAGGAAAGCAAGGCGGAAAGGGATAAAAGGAGGAATGATAGAAGGTAGGGCAAATTGGGAGAAAGGGTAGTTAGAAGCAAACATTTTTGAAAAGAGACAGGGTCAAAGTAGAAAATAGAATAAGTGGGGGGTGGGATAGTTTGGAGGGAAATATAGTTAGTCCTTCACAATATAACTACTATGGAAATGTTTTGTATAACTACACATATATAATCAATGCTGAATTTCTTCCCTTACCAGTGGGGGTGGTTGAGGAGGGAAAAAGGGAAAGACTCTGGAACTCAAAGTTTCCAAAACAAAAGATAAAAATAATAATAAAAAGCAAACACTCTACCTTACTTTGCCCTTTTGGTTCCTAATTTCTGCACAGAAATACTTTTCAATACACAATGTTAATTCACCAGCAAAATGTTCTTTTCCCCATTATAAGAATTAAGTGGAAAGGTTGTGGGGGAAGGTCAGAGAATTCAAATTTTAACTATAGAGTTCAATTCTAGTCGCACATTCATTCTGAATCTATTATCTTTCTTTTTATATGGGGTGGGGGAAAGCAAAGAGTTCTTTTGATTTTTTTTTTTTAAACAATCAGGGTTAAGTAACTTGCTCAAGGTTACACGGCCAGATATTTCTGGGTGTGGTGCTGAGTATCTGAGCACTGGATTCGATCTCCAGGTCTTCTCAACACTGGAGCCGGTGCTCTTACTCACTGTGGAGTTCTTTTCATTTAAAAGATAAAGTGAAAACCTTTGCATCTCCATACAAGGGCTCAATGACCACTCGGAGCTCTTATACAGGAGATTCCAATTATATAATGCTTTAGATTAGATGACTTCTGAAGTCTTTTCCAACTCAACCCTACAAAGATTCAGTAAAATTCACACTTCAAATTGACAAAAAGTGTCACTCTCAAGCTAAGATTGGTTGTGCAAATCTTTCTGCCTCTCAGGATTAAAATTTTTTGCTTTGGGGGATTTATGTTTCAGTCCAATATCATTTAACTATGGTTGTTGAAATGAGAATAAAAAAAAAACGTTAAAGGTAAGAGTATTTATAGTTGAAGGTTATCTCTTAGGATTAGCTCTTCCTAGAGAATTTCAGCCTTATCTGAAAAAAAAAAAAACTCCAGTTGCTATGGCGATACCCATTTGGCTTTAATCAGTTATTTGAAGACAACGATTCACTATTTCCTTCTTTTAAAAAATAGTTTTATATGCTCTGTCTTGAACTTGAACACATTAAAAGTAGGCATTCCTTAAAAATTTCACAGCTAGATATGATTTAGTTTAAACTACATCATAACTGCATTGTGAATGATGGATTTTGTTCTAAGGCACTACTGAGAAAGCTCTGCTTAAGAAATATAGGGTAAATGGTCAACAAACTCACTTTAGATGGGCTATGAATGTCAGGGGTACAATTGCAAGTAGATGTAAATTCCACTCCAAACACTGAACACACAGATAAGTGTTTCATCTAGTTTTATCAGTTCTTCTCTGGTGGTAGTCTCAGATATTTTAACCTACCTGAGAAGTGATGTCATCCAGTCTGCATAGAAACAAGAATCCCTGATATAACTTCCTGGTCTTATGAAATCTACTTCTTGCCTAGGCAAATCTTCTATTTTTTTTATAGCTTTATACAGGGAGAATTTTCTTACATAAGCATCTCTACAACTCTCATTTCCCTTCATTACTCTTCCTGACCTGTAGGATCAAGTAGAATAAGGACAATTTATATTTTTCATGAAAAACCTCTCCCTCTTTTTCCTTTTCCTGATTCAACATGACTAACTCCTCCAAAGAATGTCATATGGTGTTGATTTCTATAACCTATCTTATGCATAGTAGGTACTTAATAAATGATTCTTGATTGACTGAAAAGAAAATTCTATGTATGGTCTAACTAGGACAAAATTACCTACCATGTTATGAATGCTATGTCTTTATATGGCTTCTTCCAATGATCACAGTCCTGAAAACAGGAAAAAGATTTTAGGAATGAGTAAAAAAAATGATGCAAAATCAAAGACTAGGAAGAGTCTACATGGAGTAGAGAGGGAGAAATGTAGAACAACCACAAATAAGATTTTAAAATCACATATTCAGAAAATTACTTGAAAAATAATTTTAAATTGCACTGAATAAGAAATTACAGGTGACCCAAAGGGCATTCAGGAATGCATAATGAGCACAAGTAAATACGGTGATGATTTATGTTTTTAAAATGGACTAATAAATCCATTACTGGAAAAAGAAGTAGGCTATTTATGTAATTTGAATGAACAGTAACAGAATGACAGCTTATGTATTCTACTGTTATCACTGAAATATCATATGACATAGAAGATGCATAACACATTGGCTGAACACTATGGAAAACCTATGAAAGATAAAGACAAAAATTATATGGAATGAGAATCCATGGATCATTTACAATCTGAAGGTGGGTGAATAGTGGCAACATCAGTTAGGTACACATCTATTGAAACTCTGTAGAACCATTTGTTATGCACAGAACCAAGTGACCACAAGATGTTTAACCCACACTAAAGAAAATGTGATTAACGAATATTTTCCATACCTTATTACCTCCTTTGACCTTCTCTCATATATGAGGACAACAGAAAGGCCACTACAGGATCAAAGTACTCTTTTAGTATATTTCTACTCTAAACATTAGTTCAAAAGTCTCAAGCAAGTAAAGAAATCTTAAACAATATTTACTTTTTTTTCTTTAAGTCAGAGTACACATTTATTAAAAGCAAAGGAACTAATAAAGTGGTGTAATAAGATTTTCAGTAGAACATTAATTCTAAAATACCATGGCATATTGTTTTATAAATATACATACCATCAGAGGGAAAGGTAAGCATACATACAACTAGAAAACCAATAATTAAAAAAAACCACAAATATCAAAATAGTAATACTGAAAATTAAGCCAAAAAATTAATGAGCTTGAAAACTAAAAATCCTTTGAATTAATAAATAAAGCTAGCTAGTCATAAAAACGATAAAATAGACCATTAGCTAATTTCAATGGAATAAAGAGGAAAATCACTTTACTATCATCAAAAATGAAAAAGTAAATTCAAAACAAGAGAAGAAGAAATGAAGGTGACTACAAACTATCATTCACAACTATATAATAACAAAACCAACAACTTAAAGAAGATAAACAATTTTTTATGAAACATAAAATGCACTAAATAAAACAAAAACCAATTTTTTAAACAGCCCATTTTCAGAAAAGATACTGAACAGGACATAAATGAACTTTCCCCCAAAAAGCTCTAAAACCATCTGGATTTATAAATTAATTCTAACAAATATTCAAAGAACAATTAATCCCATATTATATTAATCGTTTACAAATATGACAAAAGATAGAATCTCATCAAATTTATTCTATGATAAAAATATATTCTTAATACATAAACAAGAGAGAATGAAAATGGAAAACTACTGATTTTCCTTAATGAGCATTGATGCAATAAAATAAAATATTAGAAAAGAGGCTAAATCAACATTATAAAGATTGTACATTATGATCATGTTAAACATATACCAAGAATTCAAGGTTAGTTTAATATTAATTGAACTATAAACCTAATACACAATACTAATATTTTAAAAATAATATATGTATAACAATTGATATATAAGAAGTTTTTTAACTAAATAACAACATGCCTTTCTGTTCAAAATACTAGAAAACATAATAATATATAAATTTTTCCTTAAAACGACATAATATATAAATGACACATATTTATGTGTTATATATATTATATATAATACATAAACATATGTTATATTTAAAACCAACATTTGTAACAAAGGTAAACTACAATCCTTTCCAACAAATTTAAGCATGAAACAAGGATATCCATTGTCACCATTTATATTTGACATAGTACTAGAAGTGTTCACCACAGAGATTAAACAAGGAAAATGTTGAGAGAACAAATAAATAAAGGTGAAACAAAATAATCACTTGTTTTTGACATATAATATGGTAATATCCTTAAAGAACCCTAAAGAACCAACTGAAAATTTATTTAAAAAATTAATAAATTCAATAAATTTATAGGATATAAAATAAGCATATACAAATTATCTCTGTTTTTATTTAATGACAATAAAACATAGCAAGAAAAATTAGAAAAAAAGAAAAATTCCAATTAAAAGTACTATAGAATGTATAAAAGACTTGGGAGTTGGGGTGGAGCCAAGATGGAGGAGTAGAAGCAGGACCTTCCCACAGCTCCAGCTTCCACCCTCCCCAATCCATATAAAAAGGGGACTCTAAACAAATTTTGGAGCTGCAGAACCCACAAAATGACACAGAGAAGCTAACCTCCCACTGAGGACAGCCCGGCAGGCTGGCAGGAATCCACGTCATTGCTCTGGGAGCCGAGTCCAGCCCCATGCCAAGGCTTTAGCCCCAGGGCAGGCATGAGCAGCCATGCCAGAGGGACTCCTGATCAGCAGCATCTGTGGCCGTTTCCAGATTTATCAACACGTAGACACAAAGGACAAAGTGAGAGGTCAGTACAGTCTGGACTTTGGGACCAGTAAGTGGGAGTGCGTGGCTTTTACCTCCAGGGCGAAAAGCCACTGAGACACCAGCACAGCCTGCCAGTGCCACTTGAAGGCTTCAGCTCCTGGCCTGCAGAGTGTAGGGGGACCAAGCACCAGTCTGAGGGGTAATCGCTCTTGCTTTAACCTGCTTGGATCTGGATTGCAGTCTAGGGTGGAGGTTCTGGGGTATGTGTCCAGCTTGCCAGAGCATGTGGAGACCTCAGAGAGGGCATCCATCTAATACCTCAGGCAGCTGAGAAAATCCCAGCATTTGAGACGAAAGCTCCCCTGTCTGGTGGCAGAGCCCTACTGTGGCAAAAAGCCACAAAGTCAAATCATTGAGTGGCAAAATGAGCAGGCAAAGGAAGCAAAGCAGACAGAAGATTCCAACAATACACTTCTATTTTGGGGACAAAAAGCAAAGCATGGAATAGGAGGAAAGCAGTGAAGTCAGAACTCCTGCACCAAAAGCTTCAAAGGAAAATACAAGCTGGTTACAGGCCATAGAGGACCTCAAGAAGCAGATAAGAGAAGTGGAGGAAAAATTGGGAAGAGAAATGAGAACAATGCAAGAAAATTATGAAATGAGAGCCAACAGCCTGACTGAGGAAAATAATACCTTAAAAAACAGATTGAATCAAATGGCAAAGGAGGCCCAAAAGAGGAGAAGAATGCCTTAAAAAGCCAAATTTGCCTGATGGAAAAATAATCTCAAAAAACTCAACGATGAGAATCATTGCTTCAGAATTAGATTGGAGCAAATGTAAGCTAATTACTTTATGAGAAATCAAGATGCTGTTAAACAGATCCAAACAAATCAAAGAATAGAAGGCAATGTGAAATATCTCATGGGAAAAACCACTGACCTGGAAAATAGATCCAGGAGAGATAATTTAAAAATTATTGTATTGCCTGAAAGCCATGACCAAAGTAAAAACCTAGAAATCATCCTTCAGGAAGTTCTCAAAGAAAACTGCCCTGATGTTTTAGTACCAGAGGGCAAAATAGAGGTTGAAAGTATCCACCGATCACCTCCTGAAAAAGATTCCAAAAAGAAAACTCCTAGGAATATTATAGCCAGGTTCCGGAATTCCCAGATTAAGGAGAGAATATTACAAGCAGCCAGGAAGTAACAATTTGAATATTGTGGAAACACAATCAGGATAACCCAGGATCTGGCAGCTTCTACACTGAGGGATTGAAGGGCTTGGAATATGATTTTCCAGAAGGCAAAGGAGCTGGGATTAAAACCAAGAGTCACCTACCCAGCAAAACTGAGTATCATGTTTCAGGGGAAAATATGGTCATTCAGTGGAAAAGAGGACTTTCAAGCATTCTTGATGAAAAAATCACAGTTGAATAGAAAATTTGACATTCAGATACAAGAAGCAAGAGAAGCTAAACAGGGAAAAGGAATCATAAGGAACTTAAAGTTTAACTATTAACATTCCTACATGGACAAACAATAATTGTAACTTATGAAACTTTTCTCAGTAGTTGAAGGGATTAGAAATATATATATATATATATATATGTGTGTGTGTGTGTGTGTGTGTGTATTTGTCTATATATGAGGGTATATGGGCATATGAATACATATGTGAATGTGTGTATATATGTTTATAGGTATACATAGATAGAGGGCACAGGTCCAATTTAACAGGAAAGAATGATACTTAAAAGGTGAAATTAAGAGGTGAGAGGAATATAATTAGAGGAGATGGGGAGAGACAGATTGGGGTAAACTATCTCGTACAGAAGAGGCAAGGGAAAATGGTTACAATGGAGGGGAAGAATAGGAAGGCAAAAGGGAATGGGTCAACCTTATTCCCATTGAATTTGGCTTGAGGAGGGAGTGAAATACACACTAAATAGGGTATATCACCCTCCAGGAGAATAGGGGGGGAAGGGGATAAAAGGGGAGATGATAGAAGGGAGGGTAGGCTTGGGGGGAGGGAGGCTGGAAGCACTCACTTTTGAAAATAGATGGGATCAAAGTGGAGAATAGAGCAGGCAGGAGGTAGGATGGGAGGGAGGGAAGTGTAATCAGTCTTTTACAATGTATCTACTATGTTATTGTTTTGCATTAGCCACACATGTGCAGCCTATACTGAACTGAGTATCTTCCCAGTAGGGGTGGGTGACAGGGAAGGAGGGGAATGAATCTGGAATTGAAAGTTTTGAAATCAAGTGTTCAAATATGTATGTATATATATACTATTATTAATACCATCTTACATGTAATTGGGAAATGGGATGTGCAGGTACTGAGGCATAGAGATCCACTGGAAAAGTGGAAAGGGCTATGGGGAAAAATGTGGGAGAGAGCAGATAGGAGGAGGGGATATCCTGTGGGACTGCTATTTTGTGGGGGTGGGTGGGGGAGAAATGGGGAGAAAATTTGTAACTTAAAATCTGGTGGAAATGGATGATGTAAATCAGAAGTTAATAAAGCATTAAAAAAAAAGACTTGGGAGTCTACCTTCTAAGATATTTACAAGCACTGTATGAATACAACTAAAACCACTTTTTACAAAAATGAAGAGACTTAAATCACTCAAAAATGATTAATTGCTTAGGATAGGATGACTGTTTTAAGAAAATGACAGTAGTAGATAAATAATTTTGCTTATTCAATTCCATACCAATAAAACTACCTAAGGACTACTTTATAGAATTATGAAAAAATAACAAAATTCATATGGATTAAAAAAGATTTAAAAAATCACAATCCAAATATTGAAAAGAAATAAAAATTAAAGGGCAGAGCCAGGATGGCAACGTCGAAAAAAGCTAAGCTGAACTTTCCCAACATTTCCCTGTAAACTTTTATATGCTAATAAAAATGACAATTTCAGTGAAATGGATCCCTAAATGAAAAGCTCTTTAAGAAAAATAATGCCCATAACCAGATGGTTTCACATGTTAATTCTACCAAATACTTAGAAACAATTAATCCCAATACTATATTAGCTATTTGAAAAAAAAAATAGGTTAAAAAAGGAATCTATCACATTCCTTTTATGACAACAAATATGGTTTTGATAACTAAACCAAGAAAACAGAAACAGAGAAAGGAAACTATAAACCAATATCTTTAATGAATATTGATGAGATAATTTAAATAAAATACTAACAAGAAAATTACAACAATATATCATGAAGTTCATAGACTATTACCATGTTGTATTTCTACCAAGAATACAGGGCTGGGGGTGGCCAGGTAGCACAGTGAGTAAGAGCACTGGCTCCAGTGTTGGGATGACCTGGGGATCAAATCTGGGCTCCTATACTTAGCACCACACCCAGAAATAACTGGCCGTGTAACCTTGAGCAAGTTACTTAACCCCAAATGCTTAAAAAAAAAAATACAGGGCTGGTTCGATATTATGAAAACTAACAGCATAATTGAACATTGCAGATTACAAAAAAACAGTTTGATTTTTATCAATAAATGCAGAAAATAAAGCTTTCAACAAAGTACTTAACCCATTTTTTTTTTTAAGCAATTGGGGTTAAGTAACTTGCTCAAGGTTACATGGCCAGTTATTTTGTGTGGGTGTTAAGTATCTGAGGCCGGAACAGATCCTGGTCTCCTGACTCTGAGGCCAGTGCTCTAACTGCACCACATGGCCGACCCTACTTAACCCATTTCTATTAGCATAAGAAAGAGTAAGAATGAATCAAGTCTTTCTTAAAATGAGAGTAGTATTTGTCTAAAACCAAAAGCAAGCATTATTTGTAATAGGGATAAGCTTAAAACTTTTCCAATAAAATCAGGGACAAAAAAGGATATCCATTATTATCACTATTATTACATATTTTGTTAGAAATGCTAGCTATAGCAACAAGACAAGAAAATAAATTGAAGGAATAAAAAATGTTAATAAGTAAACAAAACTATCACTCTTTGCAAATGATATGATGGTATACCTACAGAACCCAAGAGAATCAACTAAAAGTTAGATAAAACTGAAATGCAGTTTAGTAGAAACTAGATATAGGCCAACATCTCATACTGTATACCAAGACGAGGTCAAAATGGATAAATGATTTAGAGTAAAAGGATGATAAAATAAGTAAATTAGGGGAGCATAGAAAAACATTGCTTCTAGATCTATGGAAAAGGGAAGAATTTGTGACCAAATAAGAGATAGAGGAGATTAGGAGAAGTAAAAAAGCATGATTTTGACTACATAAAATTTAAAAAAAGCCTTTGCACAAACAAAATGAATACAGCCAAAACTAGAAGAAAAAGAGGAAACTGAAAAAAAAAATTGCAACAAGTTTTCCTTTTGGAGATTTTATCTCTCCAAATTCTAGGAAACTGAGTCAAATTTATTTTTTAAAAAGAACCTTTTTTACAGTTGGTAAATGGCTAAAGCATTTGATTAAGCAGTTTTTAGAAGAAATCAAAGCTATCAGTAGTCACATAAAAATTCCGTAAGTCACTACTGTTTAGAGAAATGCAAATTAAAACAATCCTGAGATATCACATCACAGCTATCAGATTGAGTAATATGACAGAAAAAGAAAATTTTAAATGTTAAATGGGATGTGAAAAAATAAGGACACTAATAAACTGTTGGGAGAGTTCTGAAGTGATCCAAACTTTCTGGAGAAAAAATTGGAACTACACCCAAAGGGCTATAAAACTGTGCATACCCTTTCACCTCACAGTAGCAGTACCAGGTCTGTATTCCAAAGGGATCAAAGAAAGGGGGAAATCCTACTTGGACAGAAATATTTATAGCAGTTCTTTTGATGGTGTCAAAGAATTAGGAATTGAAAGAATATCCAATAATTGGGGAATTGTTGAACAAGTTGTAATATATGATTGTGATGGAATACTATTTTACTTTTAAGAAAGTGAAACAGGATGTTTTCAGAAAAACCTTGAAAGATTTTTATGAATTTATACAGAATGAAGTGAGCAGAACCAGGAGAACATCATACATAGTAACAGTAATATTGTAATGATGAATCACATTGAATGATGCAGCTACTGTGATCAAGACAATGATCCAAGAAAATTCCAAAGAATTTATAATAAAAAAATGCAATCTACCTTCAGAGAGAGAACTAACTCTAAATACAAATTGAAACATACTTTCTTTATTTTAATGATTTCATTTTATTTGTGTTTTCTTTTACAACATTGCTAATATGTATGTTTTACATAACTTTACAAGTATAATCAAAATGAAAGTTTTTACCTTTTCAAGTGGGTGGGAGAGGGACCAGAAGGAAGAAGAGAATTTGAAACTCAAAAGTTTAAAAAAGGTTGTTAAAAATTTTCACATGTAATTGGAAAATATTGAATGAAATTAATAAAAATAATTTTCAAAATTAAGGGGACCTAATAGGGTTAAATCTCAAACTATAAACAAAGTAGTAAAAATTAAAACAATTTGGAACTGGTCAAAAAAAGATATCCATCAGTGGAATAAATAAGTATAAATATATTATATTATATTACATTATGTTACCTTATATTATATTATGCTACATTATGTTATATTGTTATGTTATGTATAACATAATAAGTAAATAGTTTGCAAAAATGTATTTTATACACAAATATTTTATAAAAAAATTTTGTTCCAGCTATTGTAATATGAACTCATCATTTCACACAAACTTCTAGGAAAATTGGACAGAATTATACAAGAATTATATTTTAATCACTATCTCACACTTACAAATATATGCAAAGTTAAACACAAAGTAGATATGTGACCTAGACATGAAAAGTTACATCATAACCCTATTAAAGAAATATGGAAATAATATATGTATCACATTTATGGATAGGAGAAAACTTTAAGACCAAGCAAGCAATGACAGAAGATAAAATGGATAATTTTTTTTATTTCATAAAGTTAAAATATTTTGTACAAATAAATCTAATAAATTTAAGATTAAATAAGAAACATTTAATTGGGGGGAAAATCACAGTAAGGTTTTTTTTTTCCCCAATGCATGTCTTATTTGTAAAATATATAAGGAACTGGTTAAAATGTATAAGAAAAAGAGTCATTTCCCAATTGATAAATGGTTTAAAGAGATCAGAAGTAAGCAGACAATTATCAAGGAAAGGAATATATGCTATCTGTAACCATAAGAAAAATGTGTCCAATCACTACTAGATAAAGAAATGCAAATTAAAGCAATTCTGAGATTCTACCACATAACCATCGAAGTAGCAAAGAAAATTAAAAAAAAAGAAAATGATAAATGTTGGAGGGAATATGGGAAGTCAGGCATAATGATACATTGGAATCATGCAGGAAAGGCCCATGTGTGGAAACAATGTGGGGAAGGGTGATAGCTACAATGCTCTTATATCATCTGATTTAACATGTTGATGTCTTCATGCTTTTCTTACTGGGAGAGTTGTGACATATCTGTTTCTCTTTAAGTTCTGTTAATCCTCACTGGTCCTTGGTCTTTCTAGGTATTTTTCACTGGTACTATCTTGGTATTTCTGATCAAATAGTGTGACTTTCCCCATAATAGTTTCAATACATCAACAGGTTGGCATGAGAAATTAAATGGGCATTTTGAAGGAGTTTTGTGAAAGTTGTAGACATACAAAGGCCAGCAGAAAACACAGAAAAAAAAATTAGAAACCCAGAAATACATAAAATATATGAATAGTATTGCATAATATCAAGAAAAAAAAGAGAAAGGAATTTGTGAAACCAGAAAACTTCATCTCTGGTATGAAGGGAGGCCAAAAATGTTTATGCAGATCTTCCAAATTGTAGGGTCACCATGCTACTAAGCCCCTGATGTGGAAGGGATAACTGTATTGTTCTGTTGCCCTCATTGTGACTCCTCCTTGCTAACCCCACCATCTGTGCTGGGTGTGTAGTTCTGCCAGCAATCTTGGTTTCTTGGAGGAATTTGTTCAACTATGATGCTCACTTCAGGGTCAGCCAAGTTTGATCATTTCATTCAGCTGGTAGGATATAGGTGATAGAACCTCTTCCTAATGAGTCAAGACTTAGCTTTCTCTCCTCATAGACACCACAACCAGCTAATAAACTCCAACAAACACACAACCTTCAGGTTAAGATTAGGCTTTTGTTTCTCAACACCAATATCTGGGTGGACATCAAAGCCTTCTCTTATGAATAATTACCCTATTTAAGGTTTCAATATTCTTAGATATTCCCCAGATCCTCTCTAGTTTAGCAGTAAATGAATTTGAGCCAGAATAACTGGTAGGCTAACTAGGCATTGCTTTCGATTTTCCAGTCCACATTCTTATCTTTACTAGGAATATTTATCAGAGTCTATAAGATCGCTTCAGTATTTTATTCTGGTCAATACAAAACCCCAGCCTGACTATACCTATACCCTATGTGTACAGTAGAGGTATTTTTCAGTCTTCACATCAGTTATCTCCTTTGACCTTTGCGAATAGATATCTCAACTGCAGTCATTCAAATATTGTTGTTGTTGGGTTTTGCTTTTTTTGTTTTTAATTTTTTAGTCTCTCTTGCTTATAATTAGGAATCTAAAATCTGTTCACTTTCTATACAAGATTTGTTTGGTTCTTTTGATCTTTAAGATATCTGCTATTCTGAAATGTGATAAAAAAAAAAATAAGACACTTGCCTAATATATTACATATCCATGTAGCAATAACTACCATTTTCTTTTATCTTTTCACAAGAAGTTTATTTTTGGTCTAATTTTCCCTTTTTTATTTCTATTTTCTTCTTAACTCTAGGATCTAATCTCTATAGGCTAACTTTCACCTAAACGTGTCTTCTATTTCAATTGCTGCATTAATTAATTGCAGACAAGAGAATAAGAAAATGAGTCTCATTATTAAATTAATTGAATGAGAAAATTAATATGTGAGATGATCAAAGAAGAAAATAATTTCACCAGATCATTTCCTTTCCCACTTTATTCTTTCCTAACCTTAATCTTTTATTTTTATATGTATGGTTATCATTCTTATTTAACATTACTAATGTTAACAAATTTTGACTATTTTGGATATGGACAATAGCATAATAAGCTAATGCAATAGTAAGTGTGTTCGCCCTTTGCCCCAAACCTCCTCTAATCGTTTTCTTTCTTTGGAAAGGTCCATCCATGTAGTTTTTTAGGTTGAAGATGAATTACCTAGTGTGTGATTTAGGAAAAGTCAATAATTAGGGACAGGTTTTTCACCTGGTAACTAAGCACTGTATCCTAATTATCTTCTTGGACCATACAATAGACAGAGGTAATTTCATTATGGATGTCCTATGGCACTGTACTTATTATAAAGGACATTATAATGTCCTTTATAAACAATACATTAGGTTTTTGAATATATTAAGGCCACTGCTGTCCTTTATTTTGCAGCATTCTATGATCTAAATTAATTGAAAAATAGCTATTGTTTGGTTTAAAAAAAACAAATTAAAGAAAATCCTTTTGCTCAGAAATTCCTTACTACCATATGCTCATACTTAAATCATATCATTTTACTTTCAGGGACACATGGCAATGTAAAGTATGATGTAGAGGAGGTGATGTCATTTAGCAAACACTTTGGCTTTGTGGGAATGGACTTATACTTGCTCAGGGACAAGTATTTTCAAATGGTCCCTGTGGCTCGAAATTGTGTCAGAGAGGACTGGCCATGGAATATCATGGGGGAATGAATCCTTGAGGAGGAACCTTCACCCTCACTAGACTATAAAAACTGGAGAAAAGCATTATCTCCTCCCCCTTTTTTTGCAATGATCACATTGTGAAATTTCACAATTTTTACAATAGCTTTAATGCCAGGTCTACTTTGGACTTCCAGGAAAGGGTTGGAATGGCTATGGGGGGGAAGGGGGAGACACTCTTCTTTTCTCCCTGACTCCTGTCCCCAAAACAATGGTGATTTAAAATCAAGCACATAGAAGCAAGAATAAGATTGCCTAGACAAGCTTGAGATAGTTTCCTAAGACCTTGATTTTCTCTTCTGTCTCAAATTACTTTCCCTAAGCAAATTTCACAAATTAGAAATCTTGAGAAAGCAACATTTCCAACTTCAATAGTCAACTCATTTATTGGTTCCTGAGTCAATGCCATCAACCCCAAAGGTAGGATTTCATTATAGAGTATTCTCAACTCTAATCAGTAAACGAGAATTTATTAAGCATCTATTATGTGTCAGGCACCATGTTGGGTGGTGGTGATTTAAGTAAAAAGAATGAAACCATATAAGGAGCTTGTGTCTAATGGGTGAAATAAATGCATATAGGTAAGTGTGTATGCATATGCATGTGTCTGTATGTTTTTTTTTGGGGGGGGGAAGATACTGGAGGGGTTTGACATTCCCTTCTCCAGCTCATTTTATAGATGAGGAAACTGAGGCAAATGAGGTTGTGACTTGGCTAGAGTCACACAGCTAGTAAGTATTTGAAGCAAGATTTGAACCCAAGAAGATGAGTCTTGCTAGCTCCAGGACCAGCACTCTAAACACTGCATCACCTAGTTACCTCTAGGTGTAGCTATAGATCTACCTATATTTTCAGGGGGGAGTGGATTCAGAGAGAGAGAGAGAGAGAGAGAGAGAGAGAGAGAGAGAGAGAGAGA